>NC_088360.1:23067469-23127469 GCF_034508935.2 Berghia stephanieae | reverse complement strand
AGAGAGAGAGAGAGAGATTCACCAATTTGGAGAGCCAATGAAACCATTCTGCAGAGCTGTATCAAGAGTTGTTGTAGTCTAGAGTTTGAAGGAAAATGTTTTGTTTCTTCTAAGCCGTTAGATTGAAAGCAATAAATGAATTAATAACATTCAAACAGGGAATCTGTCTAGCTCAGTTGTTAGAGCACTCGCTTTACATGCAAAGGGGCCAAGATCGATCACCCAGTGAAGTAGAGATTTTTTTCTGATCCCCCTGTCCACCCAACAGTGATTGGGTAGCTGGGTCTGTAAGATCTGGTGGAAAGTACTTCGGGATAGACAAGAATTCAATCCAAAGGGTAGCAAGCGATTGCTTTTGTCTGTTTCATGCTATAGAAACCGAGATAAACTCTGTCTCCATGGGTCTGATGGCATGAAGAACTATAAAATTAAATCATGAAACACAATTATACTATTCTCTGTAGGTATCAGACTTGCCAAATTGAAAACTTCAAATTTCGTAATTTTTATGTCAATTTTTAGTTCTTTTACAAGGAAATTCGTAATTTCTGAAATTGTGTATGAACAACCACAATATTATTATTACTATTATTATTATTATTATTATTATTATTATTATTATTAGTAGTAGTAGTAGTAGTAGTAGTAGTAGTAGTAGTAGTAGTAGTAGTAGTAGTAGTAGTAGTAGTAGTAGTAGTAGTAGTACTTGTTCTCCTTCTTCTTCTTCTCATTATTATTATATTATTATTATTATTATTATTATTATTATTATTATTATTATTATTATTATTATTATTATTATTATTATTTAAGTATTACTAAGAATTAAAAATTCGTAATTTTCCATAAAAATTCGTATTTGTCGATGAATTTTGTCTAAAATTCGTAAAATTGCGAAAAATTCGTAAGATTCGGCATGTATGAGGTATGATCCCACACTTATAGTTCGGCTGTCTTGATTTCACTCCTTACTCTTTTCAAAACAAGAGAAGGTACCAGATTGGACTGATGTCATGCCATGTACAGCAAAACACAACTGACCACTGGTTGCTGTCTTGATTTCACTCCTTACTCTTTTCAAAACAAGAGAAGGTACCAGATTGGACTGATGCCATGCACAGCAAAACACAACTGACCACTGGTTACATTTAAAGCTTATGTATATATGAAAAAAAAAGGAAATAAGTTGAGCTTTTATGTAGCGCAATATCCACTCAACATGCTCAAAGCGCTTCACACAGGGTCCCTAGACAACAGTAACACTTAATATGCGGGACTAGAGATGATGCCTTTTAGGCGACAGTACAAATTTTTTTCCCCGACAGAGACCCCACGCTATTAGTGGCCAGGTACTCATTTTACACCTGAGTGAGTATGGTGAGAGATTGCGAGAGTAAAGAGCCTTTTCCAATGACTCAACTATGCACCGAGCAAGGCTCGAACCCAGGACCTTGTGATCCGAAAGCGAGTGTCATACCACAAGACCACATAGCCGCACCCTGTGACCAATCATCCCAAAGTGGTATTTTTCGTGGGGGTTTTCCTGATGCTTAACATTCAATTCTAAGCTCTAGCTGTAAGACTCGAGTAAAAATAAATGCCTCTCCTGAGTAGGAGAATGTAATGAACAAAAACTAATATAAACAGCTTTAAAATTAGAACAAAATAGAAGAAAAAAAACCATATACCCGTTTCAGACTCAAAAAATGGAACGTGTTCGCTCTGTAACAATAAGTGAAATGAATTTTTTAAATTATTGTTTTTTTTTTTTTTATTGAGCTTTTATATAGTGCAATATCCACTAAACGTGCTCAAAGCGCTTTACAAGGGGTTCCTGGCCAACAGCAACACATAATACTTAGGACGAGACATGACGCCTGTTCGGCGATATTACAATTTGTTGGGACAGAGACAATGCTGTTTAACGGCCAGGTACTCATTTTACACCTGAGTACGGTGAGAGAATGTGAGTAAAGAGCCTTCTCCAAGGACTCAACTATGCGCCGAGCAAGGCTCGAACCCAGGACCTTCCGATCCGAAAGCGAGTGTCATACCACTAGACTACATAGCCGCAGATTATTAAATAATGAACAAATGAGCAGTTATTTATTATCACTTTTTTTTTCTTTTAAAAAAATGTTCATACCACATTGTTGAGAATGTCATTGGCCCTAGTCTGTCCGGGCTTCACGTAGAAGATGTGTACGGTGTCGTTATCCCTGCTGGGAATGAAATCCAGGTTCTCTAGATCTGTGAAAAGACTGGAGTTGGTGGTATCCAGCATCACCAGGTCAGGTGGGACGCTGCTGTTGGATGGTTCCTTGGGGGGGTGGGGTGAGGGGGAGGACATTGGTAAATTGTCATCATCATCACCATGATCAACATCATCATTATTATCACCATAATCAAATCATATCATCAGTTTTTGTCATCATCATCATCATCATCATCATTATCATTATATTCACCATATTTACCATCATCTTCATATCATTATTTTCTGTTATCATCATCATCATCATCATCATCATCATCATCATCATCATCATCATCACCATAATCAAACCATATCATTCGTTTTTGTCATTATCATCATTATATTCACCATCATCATATCATCATTTTCTGTTATCATCATCACCATCATCAACATTATCAAATCATATCATCAATATCTGGCATCATCATCACCATTATCATTAAATCACCATTTTCTGTTATCATCATCACCATCATCAACATTATCAAATCATATCATCAATATCTGGCATCATCATCATCATCATCATCACCATTATCATTACATCACCATTTTCTGTAATCATAGCTGTCGTATCTTACCTTCAATGCCTTCAAAGACAACAAACCATAGTGGGACAGGAACAAACGAGCTGTTTGATATTCATTACAAATCCTGCAAGAAGAGACAAAAACATTAAAAAATCAATTCATACTCAGGCGCAAGGCGGCGACAAAAAAAGAAGGATTCTCAATTAAATGATGAACTCGCTGTGATATAAACCATTGGTACATTTCTACACCAACCATGCCCTTTACTTCAACACTTTAACAAAATAATAGTATGAGTCAAAGTCACTTTAAAAATAAAGTATTGAGCTTTTTTTTTAGCTTTTATAAAGCGCAATATCCACTAAACTTGCTCAAAGTGCTTTACAAGGGGCCCCTGGCCAACAGCAATATTTAACATTTAAGACGGGACATGACGCCTGTTAGGCGATATTACAATTTTTGTGGACAGAGACATCGCTGTTAACGACCAGGTACTCATTTTACACCTGAGTATGGTGAGAGAATGTGAGTTAAGAGCCTTTTCCAAGGACTCAACTATGCGCCGAGTGAGGCTCGAACCCAGGACCTTCCGACCCGTAATTAAGTGTCATACCACTAGACCACATAGCCGCACAAGTAGGCAACAAGAACTCAGGAAAAGAAATGAGTTATACTTGAAATATGACACGATCTGTACGTGCGGCTATGTGGTCCAGTGGTATGGCACTCACTTTCGGATCAGAAGGTCCTGGGTTCGAGCCTCGCTCCGCGCATAGCTGATTCCTTGGAGAAGGCTCTTTACTCACATTCTCTCACCGTACTCAGGTGTAAATTGAGTACCTGACTGTTAACAGCATTGTCTCTGTTCGAAAAAATTGTAATATCGCCTAACAGGCGTCAGGTCCTGTCCTTCATGTTAAACGTTGCTGTTGGCCAGGGATCCCTTGTAAAGCGCTTTGAGCACGTTTTGTGGATAATGCGCTATATAAAAAAGCTCAAAGCTCAAATCTCTTTGTTTTGATATGCAATTGTTAACCAAATAAATCTGAATGTGAACCAAACGGCTTTGGTTTGAAATAATATATAAATCTGAATGTGGCCAGACAGTTTTGGTTTGAAATAATATATAAATCTGAATGTGAGACAAACAGTTTTGGTTTGAAATAATATATAAATCGGAATGTGAACCAAACGGTTTTGGTTTGAAATAATATATGAATCTGAATGTGAGACAAACGGTTTTGGTTTGAAATAATATATAAATCTGAATGTGAACCAAACAGTTTTGGTTTGAAATAATCAGAGACGCCAACTTTAAATTTGGCTCACAGGAGTTTCAGACACCACTCGTAGGAATTTCAATGCCGAAAGAGGAATTTCCGCACACAAGAAAAAGAAATTCGAATGGTATTTGATATTGTGTTTACATAATGTATAGTTCTAAATAGATAACATTAGAATTACATAATGATACATAAACACAATGCCAAATACAATCCCAAAGTTTCCTTATTTCAAATGAAGTAAAGGGCCAAAACCTAATGGTAGAGATTGTACTACTGGTGGTAATGTGGTGTTGGTGGTTGTAGTAATAGTAGTAGTGATGATGAAGATCTGATAGTGGTTGTAGTTGTAGTGGTAGTGATGATGATATGGTGGTGGTGGTGGTTGAAGTAGTAGTTGTGATGTGGTGGTGGTTGTAGTAGTGGTGGTAGTGTTGTTGATGTGGTGGTGATGGTGGTTGTAGTACAAATGGTAGTGATGATAATGTGGTGGTGGTGGTGGTTGTAGTAGTAGTAGTAGTGGTAATGATGATGTGGTGGTTGTAGTGGTAGTGATGATGTGGTGGTGGTGGTGGTTGTAGTAGTAGTGCTCATGATAATGATGTGGTGCTGATGGTTGTAGTAGTAGTGGTAGTGATGATGATGATGAAGTGGTGGTTGTTGTAGTAGTAGTAGTAGTTTGTAGTGATGATGATGCGGTGGTGATGGTGGTTGTAGTAGTAGTGGTAGTGATGATGATGTGGTGGTGGTGGTTGTAGTAACAGTGGTGGTGGTAGTGATGAAGATGAAGTGGTGGTGGTACTTATAGTAGTAGTGGTAGTGATGATGTGGTGGTTGTAGTAGTAGTAGTAGTAGTTGCAGTGATGATGATGTGGTGGTGGTGGTTGCAATAGTAGTGGTAGTGATGATGTAATGGTGGTGGTGGTTGTAGTAGTAGTGCTAGTGATGATGTGGTGGTGGTGGTTGCAGTAGTAGTAGTAGTGGTAATGATGATGTGGCGGTGGTGGTTGTAGTAGTAGTGCTAGTGATGATGTGGTGGTGGTGGTTGTAGTAGTAGTGGTAGTTGCAGTGATGATGATATAGTGGTGGTGGTTGCAGTAGTAGTGGTAGTGATGATGTGGTGGTGGTGGTTATAGTAGTGGTAATGATGATGTGGTGTTGGTGGTTGTAGTAGTAGTGGTAATGACGATGTAATGGTGTTGGTGGTGGTTGTAGTAGTAGTGGTAGTGATGATGATGTGGTGGTGGTGGTTGTAGTATTAGAGGTCGTGATGATGTGGTAGTGGTGATTGTAGTAGTAGTGGTGGTGATGATGTGATGCTGGTGGTTGTAGTAGTAGTGGTATTGATGATGATGTGGTAGTGGTGGTTGCAGTAGTAGTGGTAGTGATGACGATTTGGTTGTAGTAGTTGTAGTGATGATGATGTGGTGGTGGTGGTTGTAGTAGTACTGGTAGTGATGATGATGTGGTGGTGGTGGTTGTAATAGTGATAGTAGTTGTGGTAGTGGTAGTGATGATGATGTAGAGGTGGTGGTGGTTGTAGTACTGATGATGATGTGGTGGTGGTGGTGGTTGCAGTAGTAGTGGTAGTGATGATGGTTGTAATACTAGAGGCAGTGATGAAGATTTGGTGATTGGGGGGGGGGAAGGTATCCTTGTAACAAATTGACCTCACCGGAATTTGACAGAAGTTGCCCGGAGCCCGGAATTTTTTGCTCCAGACCGGAGTTTTTTCCGGTGAAACCGGAGTTTTGGCATCACTGAATAATATATGAATCTGAATATGAACCAAACAATTTTGGTTTGAAATAATATATAAATCTGAATGTGAGTCAAACGGTTTTGGTTTGAAATAATATAGAAATCTGAATGTGAACCAAACGGTTTTGGTTTGAAATAATATATAAATCTGAATGTGAGCCAAACGGTTTTGGTTTGAAATAATATTTTTTTTAAAAAGTCCTTCAGAGCCCATGTTGCCAGAATATATTCCAGTTTCTATAGCATGAAATGGACAATAGCAATAATGCTTGCTACCATTTGGATAGGTCGTTAGTTTATCGTTAGATGCTGCTAACTTAGCGCTGCAGGATGGACTGGGGGGTCAGAAAAAATCTTGAAATTATTCGGGATCAATGCCTTGGAATAGACCCAAGAGACAAATTTCCCTAATGGGATGATAAAGGAAATTTTGTTTTATTTATTTATTTATTTTAAACGAAATATGAAATATAAGTAAATGTAACAATAAAAGCGAATCTATAAATTTATCTATTTATTTATTTTAAACGAAATGTGAAATAAAAGTAAATGTTTGAAGCGAATCTATAAAATTAATATTAATCCATAAAAATAGTGGAAGATTTTATGATTTTAAAAAATAACGACAAGCTTACTTGGGAGGTTTACATTCAGTATTAACATCTGGGTACGGAGTCTTTTCCCGTTCAACCTTGGCCCTGTGACTCACTTCTTTCTCAAAAGTGGCTACCTGATCTATCAGGGACTTCATCTTCTCTGCATCTTCCTTTTGTTTATCGGTTAAAACTGATTCTAGGGACGGGATACTCTTGTCTCTGTCACATCAAACAACACAAGGATAGAAATGTACAAAATATTGATGGGAAAATATGACAAAAGAAACGGGTGGATTTATTAAGATATCAAGTGATGTTGTTCCAAGAACAGGAAATAGAGGTCACCCACTGAAAATTTACCATCAGCATTCTAAAACATCCAAAAAAATCAGAAAAAATTCATTTGCCCTAAGAGTCGCCAACATATGGAACAATTTACCAACATCTGTTGTAACTGCGAATTCCATAGATCAGTTTAAAATCCGTCTTGATAAGTTCTAGTCAGATCAAGAAATGTTATATGATAATTTCAAAGTAACTGGAAGTGGGGCAGAAATGAAGCCAAAGATGATTGAGTCTGGTGAAGAGGAGCCTTAAAGGACCTGTATCGGAATCCTACTATAAGTAACTATAAGTAAGTATAAATAACACAAGGGTATAATTTATGTATACATTCATTGTCATCAATAACTCTTGTCGCCTATACTGTTCCCCCACCTTTCCAAAATTAAAAAACTAATAACCAAAACTATAATGAACATTTCACTATCAACATTGTATCAACAGCAGGGAAAATAAATCATAAACAAATCAAAAATTTAGTCCAAGAATTATTTTTATTTCCTTTTGAAGAAAATCAAAAAGTACACAGCAAAATGAGGGAAGGTCTCTTTCCCGAGTTTGTAAGTGAAATTTACACAACTTCCTGCAGTTAAACTTGCAAGGGTATATATAACAAGGTGACTTCTGTTTCAAATCCCCAAAACAGATTTATATTTTTTTAATTTCCTAATATTCTACTACAATCCTTCAGCACACTTTAAATATGACATCAGCCTGAAAACGACATAAAATTGCTGAAGAAAAGAAAAAAAAAAATGATCCTTGTCTCAATCAACTCTTAGAGTGACAAGTGCTTGCTACACAGTGTAAGACAACTGGGAGGTCGCTTGCTACACGGTGCAAGACAATTGGGAGGTCGCTTGCTACACGGTGCAAGACAATTGGGAGGTCGCTTGCTACACTGTGCAAGACAACTGGGAGGTCGCTTGCTACACGGTGCAAGACAATTGGGAGGTCGCTTGCTACACGGTACAAGACAATTGGGAGGTCACTTGCTTCACGGTGCAAGACAATTGGGAGGTCGCTTGCTACACGGTGCAAGACAACTGGGAGGTCGCTTGCTACACGGTGCAAGACAGTTGGGAGGTCGTAAAAGAAAATCATTCTTCTCCACCAGACTACACAAAAATATACAGGAATATTCAAAACAATTTTACAGGGAACTGTAGGACTGTAAATGTTGTTATATAACATGGATTGAAGATGAAACACTCACGCTTTGGTCTGTGTTATTTTGTTGACACTTTCAGGAAAGTAACGGTGGGTGACATTGTGTTGTATGCCCACGGTGTTGTCTGGGTGGGGTCGATCTATGTCAGATAAGTGAGCTTTGGATGAAATCTGAACAGAAAATACAAAATACAATAAGTAAAATAGTCTGCATCTGTTTAATGTTGTAAAAAAAAAAAATGCCGTTAAGAACGGCAGAGTATCTGAGGTTAGTTTATACCAAAGATTATTTCCATAAAGAAGATGGTTTAGCACGTGAGTAACGTGAAACTATTCGTTGATGTGGCTGTCTTTGTAGTGACAGTTCTCCACTGGGTCTCCCTGCTCTGTCATCTGCATTTTTTGCCAAATTGGGACCTAAAATTTGCCCAAATTTGCCAAAAAAAGCCCCCAAAATTTGCCAAGAAGACAAAAATTTGCCAAAAAATTTGCCGAGGTGAACTAAGCGTTTCAGTAAAAACTAACACGCGATACAAAAAATAAATATATATAAAAGACAATTTATTACATTTAAGGAGGCTACATTATGAATAGCGTTGTTACAAAGATTTTAAAGGATCATTATCCGTAGAGAGTAGCTTCCCTTGGTTTGGGCCCAGGCAAAGCTGCAAAATTTCTCAAGTTTCGCACTTTTTTTCCGTTATTTTGTTTTCCCTCCTTTTTTTCCCAAAATTTGCCATGCAATTTGCCAATTTTCCCAAAATTTGCTACGATTTGCCAATTTTGGGAAATTTGCCAAAATTTGCGGATCGCCCTGATATTTGCGGGCGCAAAAAATGCAGATGACAGCTTGCTCCATTTGTTTTATTTAAATGATATGATGAGGTAGAGGATTGGGAATAGTTGCAATAATTTGAAAATATGAAAAAGTGAAAATGGATGTGAGGCTCAGATAAATTAATTAGTCCCAATTAGCCGGGTCACTTATCCCAACTAGAAGGATAAATTACATAGAAAAAAAGTCAGGAATTTTATTCCAATTTGCCAGGTTTCCCAATTAAACAGGTTCCTGATTTTGAGGTCTGGCTGTAACTGGAAGGCGTTATAGTAATCTTTGCATTAAAATTAAAAAAAAAAAAATCAGAGTAAACAAACATTGAATCCTGCAATGTATTTATTCTAAAATCAATCAATCAGATGAAATCATTAAGTATACAATAATAATTGGATTCAATAGTCTGATGTCACGTTGCCCAGCAGCTTTATTCTTCATGCTGACCAGAACTTTTCATATGTCATGTGATCAGAATGTATAAAAGTCAAAACATGATCATATTTATAATATTTTTCTTTTCTGGATACACTTTTAAGCTCTTTGGAGAAATATTTCATAAGGGCATCCGCCATTGTTCTGATAGTTTAGAACCAGTTACTAAGTTACCATGTGTTATAAGTGATGTCATGACTGTTGAAGCGCATTCATTACCTTTGAAGCTCTGGGCGAGTGCCGTAGCTGCATGGTCCATGCATGTCTACCAAAGGCCCCTCGGATCAATGCTGTCACTGTTGGTAAAGGTTCTTTGCAGAAAGGAAAGAAATGAAAATGAAGTTGTCAAAAATACTCTACTTATCAAATAAATATTCTCATAATATTGAAATGTTATTTTTTGTTTTGTTTTTATTAAGGATTTTAAATTTCTTTGCAAATCTTGTCTGTTTAAAAATCAGAAAAGATCATTTAAAAAGAACAATCATTTACAAGTAAAATTAAAATTTGGAAAACAAAAACAAAACATAACAACAAAAACTACTAATAAGGTGAGTTTCCTTATGTCCTTCATACAAATACTGTCTAAATTCTTGTACCACAAGTCAGTCAGGGTTGGAACCAATAGCCTTACAAATCACGACTCTTATCCACTCCCCTCTATCCTAGTCTTAGTTTTATTGTCTTTTGCTTTCTCTGATAGCCTCCCTCCCCACCCCCACCCCCTCACAAATATTTTATTACGATTGCAATATTTCAACCTTCATAAGTGTTAATTCCACTTTAAAAATACCCTTCTGTGTGCTTAATAGCTAATATTATCATAACCATTACATTATAACGATTTGTTATCATTACTATTTAGACGTTGTTATGCAAAAATGTAATTTCCCCTTACTTTATTAATAAAGGTTATATCATCACTTCCCCTTTTAAATACCGACCCCTATCTTTATTTCATCACACTTTCATCATAAATCACAATAAATGGACAGACAACCCCTATATCTTGAATTCGTCACATCTTTATCATCAGATATCCTGTGCGGCTATGTGGTCTCGTGGTATGACACTCGCTTTCAGATCGGAAGGTCCTGGGTTCAAGCCTCACGCTCGGCGCATAGTTGAGTCCTTGGAAAAGGCTCTTTACTCACATTCTCTCACCGTACTCAGGTGTAAAATGAGTACCTGGCCGTTAACAGCGTTGTCTTTGTCCGAAAAATTGTAATATCGCCTAACAGGCGTCATGTCCCGTCCTACATGCTAAATGTTGCTGTTGACCAGGGACCCCTTGTAAAGCGCTTTGAGCACATTTAGTGGATATTGCGCTATATAAAGCTCAATTTTATTATTTTTATTTTTATCATAAAATTGACAGAGTACACTGAGATCTACCTTCAATATTTCCCAGAGGTTGTTCCAATAGACCCACAATGACTGAATTGTCAATGACAAAATATCGGAACAGAGATCCCTG
This sequence comes from Berghia stephanieae, assembly GCF_034508935.2. NCBI lineage: Eukaryota > Metazoa > Mollusca > Gastropoda > Nudibranchia > Aeolidiidae > Berghia > Berghia stephanieae. Next base: position 23,116,783 of record NC_088360.1, on the reverse strand, counting down.
CTCTGGTAGAGCGTTTCCTTTGGCAAACTTAAGTAGGGATCTTTCGTCCAACAAAGAAAATAGGGATTCAGGCCCACAAGGAGGTGGGAAGGCACCCTGTAAAACACATAATGTTTTTTAAAAAAATGAAGTTAGGGTTAGTTAAAGGCACTAGGTTTTACTTTTTCTTGGGGTTAGTTGAGGGAATATTATTTAAGTTGTTTCCCTTTGTAGGAGCTTTCGGAAGGCCTCCCAAGTAAAGCGTGGAAAAGACTTGCGACTTATTGATTTTGATATCTACTGACTAATAAACTAAAATCATGCCGAATAAAGCATGGCAACGACGACAAGCACATCGATTAAAATATGCATCTAATTGTAATCAAGCTAATCAAGAAAATGATTCAGGCAATATCGAATGAATATAGTTCTTTCCCCGCGAAATTGCGGGCTTTTTACTAGTGTTAAAAAAAAAAAAAGTTATTTATGGATTCATTATTGACGATCCAATGAGGCATCTGCCAGCTCCGTTGGTAGGACTGACACTTGCTTCAAAAAGGGACTGAGGTTGATCATGGGTGAAGTTGAGATTTTAATCTGACCGCCATGTCAAGCAAGCGGTGATTGGGTAGCTGGCTTTGTTAGATCTGGCAGAGAGTACTTTGCGATAGACTAGCATCCTATCCAAATGGTAGCAAGCAATTGTTGTCATTCGTTTGATGCTATAGAAGCCAGGATAAACTCCAGCTCCATGGGCTGAGTGGCTCTGAAAGACTACTTTATAGATGATCCGATGCACCTTGCCCTTCGTTTATTTACTTTCTCTCCATCCTTTACCAAATATTTCAAGTCTAAGCCACATTTAGTAAAGTATACAGCGTCAGTGTTTACTTTTTTTTTAATTCTTGAAAAATAAAATGAATGATATTTACATAAAAAGAGATGTAAAACAAAAACAATTGGCGTTGAAGGAATTTTGTCCAAACCTTTGTATAATGCGAGACAGCCCACTTTTCCCTAACCATCTCATTACCAGCCATTTTCAGAATTTTTCCCCCAAAACATCGCACCCAACCAACACAAAAATAGACTTGCTTACTCAAACAAAAAAGCACCGAGTACATTCTATACAGAATACAAAATGAGCTCTACAACACAGCGTCAAATTTTTATAGCTCAAACAAAACAAAACAAATTTTCTTTAAATTTTGTGATACTATTTTCCTATGAAAAGTAAGGACAGGGTTTTAAACTAACCAGAAACCTGAATAGCATTAAATATTCAATATCGTTTGGTGGGTCCCAGGTTTGAAGGCTTTTGAAAAGATGGGGTAATTTTAATCAATCAATATTTGAAGGACGAGTTTCCTGGCCAAAATTTAAAATACGTGTTGGGTTTATTTTTCAGAGTCTGGCAGAGTTTTGAGTAGAGGATAAAATGAAAATAGACAACATCAGATAGCAGATTGTTCTTCTAGTGAGATTAATCGTAACGATGCTAAGGCACAAGTGCATATAAACAAATGATATAAGATAAGATAAGATAAGATAAGATAAGATATACTTTATTTTTTTTTGTTTGTTGCTTTAGGTCTCTTCCAACACAATTGAGGTTATATGAGAGACCGCTGAAACAAAAAAACAAGCAATCTAACAAAAATAGTACAAATGTAAATCAAAATCATAACCTAAAGATATCATAAGCTAAATTATAAATAACCAAGAACAAACAGGCAGAAGATCTACAGAAAAAAAAATATCCCCTGTCAAAAATACAATCACAAACTAAAGAAGCAGGATAGGCTAGTAAAGAGAAGAAGAAACGACATCACTATCGGATCGTACACCCATGCGAACATCATAGGTATATGATTCAAGGGTGATGCTCCCATCCAACCACCCGCAGATATACTTTATTGATCCTTGTGTGGAAATTATAATTCTGTATCACAACACAATTCAGTAATATATTTAAAAAAATATTAAATGTTAATAAATTAAATAAAAATTGGCAAAGAATATTAAAAGTCTTAAAAAGTACAGTGAAATGACAAGCAGATATTTTATCATGGTGACGATTGCTGTTACTTAAAATAGAAGGGCTCCTAAACCAACCAATCAACTCACCACTTGGTCAATGATGCAGGTCAGAAGTGCCTCTGCTGCGTCCTTGACCCTCATTGAGGCTGGCATCAGCTCCTTGTTACCTTTGAACTTCGGTGGGTCGCTGGCACGATTCTTTTCAATTGAAAAAAAAAAAAGATTAATATTACGATTTTATAACATTGAGGTGCTGTGCTTATTATCAAAACGTTATAAAATAGTGTCTACACCAAACAAGTGACATTATACTTTAATGTGCATGGTATTAAAACTAAAACAAAAAGCAAATACATAGTGACAAAATCAATGTATCTTATATTTTATTTTTAAAAACAAAACCATTAAAATTGGCAGGTGATGTGACAAAGCCATCTTCCTAATTGACATAAAGATATATACGCTATCAATTTTCCAAAACTTCAATTGTCACATTGAAAGCGACTAACAATGACTTGATCTATACTCTTGATCTAAAACAAATTTTTAAACTGAATCTTGACATTACAGAATCGTATCAGTTTAAAATACCTTTATCTAAACAACAATTTGTCAAAGTCTCCATGCAGCATAGCAATGTTAAGAACTCATTGAACATGAAAATAAAAAAGATTGTCTTTGGTTATTTTTTTTTTTGGAAGCAGAAACATTAAAAGAGAAAGTCAACTACGTGTTAAAATTTTAAAAAAGCTTTAATACTAGCGTACTACGAGCACTAAAGCGTTACTTTCAGGACGACAATCCACTAATAAATTCCCCCCATCTCCACACAAATACAATGTTATGGAATTGAACAAAACTGAATATCACCGCTTCAAAGACAAAAAAAAATAAATAAATAAATAAACATGTAACAAAAAAACCCAAACATTTCCAGGTAAAATTTTTCTTCAGCCAACAACAAAAATAAAAGAAAATTTTACACATATAAGTAGTAATTCCATTCCATATCATTTGTGTTGTTGGCTGGTATCTTATTTACTGATTTTTTTTCTTTTCTTAAGACAATTAGTCATGATTGTTCAATGCCATTCAATTTTAAGGTGTCGAATTTTATTTTTATACAAGTAACATTTGGTTAATCCCCACAGTGTTCCTCTCAGGTAATGTGCTGAATGTTGTACAATTGAGGAGCCATGAATGTACAATTGAGGAGCCATGAATGTTGTACAATTAGAGGAGCCATGAATGTTGTACAATTGAGGATCCATGAATGTACAATTGAGGAGCCATGAATGTTGTACAATTAGAGGAGCCATGAATGTTGTACAATTGAGGAGCCATGAATGTTGTACAATTAGAGGAGCCATGAATGTTGTACAATTGAGGATCCATGAATGTACAATTGAGGAGCCATGAATGTACAATTGAGGAGCCATGAATGTACAATTGAGGAGCCATGAATGTACAATTGAGGATCCATGAATGTTGTACAATTGAGGAGCCATGAATGTACAATTAGAGGAGCCATGAATGTTGTACAATTAGAGGAGCCATGAATGTACAATTGAGGAGCCATGAATGTACCATTGAGGAGCCATGAATGTACAATTGAGGAGCCATGAATGTACAATTAGAGGAGCCATGAATGTACAATTGAGGATCCATGAATGTTGTACAATTAGAGGAGCCATGAATGTACAATTGAGGAGCCATGAATGTTGTACAATTGAGGACCCATGAATGCACAATTAGAGGAGCCATGAATGTACAATTAGAGGAGCCATGAATGTACAATTAGAGGAGCCATGAATGTTGTACAATTCGAGGAGCCATGAATGTTGTACAATTCGAGGAGCCATGAATGTTGTACAATTCGAGGAGCCATGAATGTTGTACAATTAGAGGAGCCATGAATGTACAATTACAGGAGCCATGAATGTACAATTAGAGGAGCCATGAATGTTGTACAATTGAGGAGCCATGCATGTTGTACAATTGAGGAGCCATGAATGTTGTACAATTGATGAGCCATGAATGTACAATTAGAGGAGCCATGAATGTTGTACAATTGAGGAGCCATGAATGTACAATTAGAGGAGCCATGAATGTCGTACAATTAGAGGAGCCATGAATGTACAATTCGAGGACCATGAATGTTGTACAATTAGAGGAGCCATGAATGTACAATTAGAGGAGCCATGAATGTTGTACAATTAGAGGAGCCATGAATGTACAATTCGAGGAGCCATGAATGTTGTACAATTAGAGGAGCCATGAATGTACAATTAGAGGAGCCATGAATGTCGTACAATTAGAGAAGCCACGAATGTACAATTGAGGATCCATGAATGTTGTACAATTGAGGAGCCATGAATGTACAATTAGAGGATCCATGAATGTTGTACAATTGAGGAGCCATGAACAAGGCACAGGGAGCCAAAGCCTATCCCGGTTTCCATAGCTTGAAATTGACAATAGCCATTAATTGCCATCATTTGGATAGGGCACTTGTCTATCACAAAGTACTTTCCACCAGATCTAACAGACCCAGCTACCCAATCACTGTTTTTAAAAAAATATCTTTTGGTCTGTCTGACACAGGTCTACCCAACTACCGTTTTCAATTGAGAAATACAAACACCAAGAAGAGATTTAATTTTTGAAAATGTGGAGTCACTCACTTTTCCTGACATTCGAAACACAACCCTATGGGCATGTGTTGGATAACCAAATGATACTTTTACCATCAAATGGGGTTACAGGGTTACTTTGCCTCTACCGATTCAGAGCATTTCTCTGTCATCTGCATTTTTTGCCAAATTGGGACCTAAAATTTGCCAAAATTTGCTCCAAAAAAACACCAAAATTTGCCAAGAAATTTGTCAAAAAGACCAAAATTTGCCCAAAAAATTGCCGAGGAGAACTAAGCATTTCCGTAAAAATTAATACGCGATACAGAAAAAAATATATATAAAAGACAATTTATTACATTTAAGGAGGTTTATTTGACTTGAGAAATGAAATGACTGTGAATAGCGTTGTTACAAAGATTTTAAAGGATCATTATCCGTAGAGAGTAGCTTCCCTTGGTTTGGGCCCAGGCAAAGCTGCAACATTTCTCAAGTTTCGCACTTTTTTTTATTATTATTTTGTTTTCGCTTCTTTTTTTTCCCCAAAATTTGCCACGCGATTTGCCAATTTTGGGACATTTGCCAAAATTTGCGGATCGCCCTGATATTTGCGGCTGCAAAAAATGCAGCTGACAGATTTCTACCAATTTGGATCAATTTGAGTATTCTCAAGCTTGTTGCTGTTATTTCCCTTGTGAGAAGACTTGTTCTTCTATCAAGAGAAATAACTCACAAAATTTTTTAAAAAGTAAAAGAAGTCCTTGAGAAACATGGAACCGGAGTTATCTCGGTTTCTATAGCGTGAAATGGGCAATCGCAATTACTTGCTATCCTTTGGATAAGACACTAGTCTATCGCAAAGTAATTTTCCGCCAAATCTAACAGACTCAGCTGCCCATTCACTACTGGTGAACAGGGGAGTTAAAAAAACAAATCTCGACTGCACCCAGGATCGATCTTGGTCCCTTTGCGTGTGATGTGAGTGCTCTACCAACTGAGCTATCAGAATGCCCTATCACAAAAATAAATGTAATATAATATGTCCAAATCAATTGAGGCAAAGTCGGTCCAATTGATGGTACTGTATTTCCTTTGAAAATAAAAAAACCAAACTTGAGCTTTTATATAGCGCAATATCCACTAAACATGCTCAAAGCGCTTTACAAGGGGTCCCTAGCCAACAGCAACACTTAACATGTAGAACGAGACACGACGCCTGTTGGGCCATATTGTAATTTTTTTCGGACAGAGACAACGCTGTTAACGGCCAGGTACTCATTTTACACCTGAGTACTGCGAGAGAATATGAGTAGAGTCTTTTCCAAGGACTCAACTATGCGCCGAATGAGGCTCGAACCCAGGACCTTCCGATCCGAAAGCGAGTGTCATAGCACAAGACCACATAGCTGCTCAATATATAATAATACAGAATACGTTTTGTGTGGAGACTTGGACTGTATCTAACAAAAATAAGCCAAACCATTTATCTACTGCAAGATGAGCCCAATGGATACATGGTGTATACGAATGTGGAAAATCTACGTATTGTAATACAATATGTTTGAGGTGAGCTGTGTTTTCATCATTATAGGACAACAACATTTTTTTGATTTGATGAACCAGGATTGGCTTACAAAATACAAGCTTTACAACAACAACAACAACAAAAATAAGGCCTGGTTTTTCACAATTTTCTTTCAATGTTTTTCAAACTTGCAAAGCTTCGGTGCAAACTGAGCTGTTTAAAATGCAAAAAAAAAGGGTACAAATTTGAAACAGTCCTGTATGTTGTTTCACTTTGACAATGTGCAACACTTAGACAATGGCAATAAACTCATTATTAATTTTACAACGTAGCGAATCAAAAGTTTTAAAATCGAATATAGGTTGTCCACTTTTGGTCCCATCATTCGGGTTGCTATAAATTTATCTAAGGCGAAATGTTGCTTGTTTATTTATATTCTATTCACAACTATTCAAAATATTTCAATTGACAAAATAATGCGATAGAATCGTAAACCTTTGCAACTGAAAAAAATATTCTCCTTGATTTGTTAATTCAACACATTGGCTGTAATAAATAAAAATAAGAAAATATTTCAATATTTCAAGCAGTAAGTTGATTTACTTCGTTTATATATATATATATATATATATATATATATATATATATATATATATATATATATATATATATATATATATATATATATATAATATATATATATATATATATATATATATATATATATATATATATATATATATATAAACCCAGTAAAACAATTTCTGCTTGAAATATTGAAAAATTTTCTTATTTTTATTTATTACAACCGATGTGTTGAATTAACAAATCAAGGATATATAATATGCATATAAAACCATAAAAATCAAAAGTTAATATATGAAATAAAGCAAAATAGAAATGGCGGGTTAAAATAAAAATTATAAAATAAAAATATCAAAAAAATTCTAGGACTTTTTAAAATGATCCTAAATGTATTTAGCTGAGTCTAAAGATGGAGCGAAATTGACATCACTCAGCCCTCTGTTGTTTTTAGACAACCAATTTGATGATAAGTACTCACAAATGTATATCAATCAGATTATAAACGTTCAAGATTACACATACTTTTGTGTGTTGCTACAGTATATCCGGCTAGCGGCTCCTGTGAGCATTTTACCTTAATACAAAGCATCTATTGTAAGTCTGTTCTAGTTAACATCTTATTAACCAATCCCAACACCATGAATAAATTAATTCAGCCTCTTGAATCGATTCACTCAGTAAATCTAAAGTTGTGGGTTTTTCTAAATGCGTTTGTTACAAAGCCCTAAAGAGATCAGTTGCATCTACTATGCTTCAAATGAGTAATGGATCCATTGAGAACGTTCTAAATCATAAAGGTTTGAAATAGTCAAAAGCCATGTAAAATAAAATGTGAAATAAACAAGTTCGTTGTCCGAAACAAGAGTCTTTACACTTAATACAAATAAATACTTGTCAAGTCAATGATGAGAACAAAAAGTCGAAGGTTCGATGACAGCTGTGCTGTGCTGATGGGAAAGTCAGGTCATAGTACAATTCTTTTCCTCGATACTTTCATATAACAAAACTTGATAAATCAATGATGAGAACAAAAAGGCGAAGGTGCAATGAAATATGCCGACATGTGCCGTGTTGGTGGGTAATTCAGATCACAATACAATTCATTCTCTCGACACTTAAAAAAAACCCCAATACTTGTAAAGTCGATGATGAGCACAAAAAGTAGAAGGTGCAATGAGATGTGTTGATATATTATGCTGTGTTGATAAGACATTCGGGGCAAAATACGATTACTTTTTTCACAGTGAAAACAAAAATTGACAAGTAAATCACAAATATATAAAGCTGGGTCAACCATTGAACATATGGAAATAATGGGTGCATGGGAGATGAACAATAACATTCTCTTCCGTTTTTCTTCCTAACATAGCCAAACTCCGAGAGGCTCACCCAATCCAATAGCAGTGAGATGACAACACTCAGACTTTCATAAAACATGCAATGCAATGACGAAAATCGGAAAAGTCCATTAGGAAATAGTGCCAGACATGGCACAGAGAACAATACAAAATAAAACACTTTTTTTTTTTAGTATATGTATGTGTGAGTGTGTATGTGCATGTGTGTGTGTGTGTGTGTGTAGAGTGTGTTTGTGTTTAAGTGGTTTTTTTGAGCATATAATCCATATATACTTATTTTAGCCTTTTACCAAACCAGTTGTACATACTATTGTCAATTTTAAACGTCTTATTACTTATTACGCAACCATTGCCAATCAACTAAAAAAAAAAAACTAAAAAAAAACCCCCCCAAAAAACCAGCCTGTCTCAAAGGAGGATTGAACCTCAGACCTCCAAATTACTTACACATCTTCTTGGATATTCACCATGAATAAGACAGCATGAGGTTTGATCCCATTACCAGGCATTCTAATTCTAATTTCATGTGCTATGTTTCTCTCTGCTTCATATAGACTGTGTCCCAATAGCTCAGTTGGTAGAGCACTCGATTCACACGCAAAGGAAATGAGATCAATCCTGGGTGCAGTCGAAATTATTTCTGACCCCCCTGTCCATCCAGCAGTGATTGATTGGTAGCTGGGTCTGTTAGAGCTAGTGGAAAGTACTTTGAGATGGACTGACTTCCTATTCAAAAGGTAACAAGAAATTGCTATTGTCCGTTTCACACAATAGAAATTAGAATGGGCCCAATGGCACTGTTTTATAGACACCACTTGAGATTTTTATCCTAAATCAGTGCCTAAATCACTACTTCCTTTTTTTTTATTTTCATAAAATGCAAACACGTTTTAAACAAAAACTTCTTTTGGTGTTGCTTGTATAAAATTGACCCTTTAAACTGCTACTGATATTTCTTATAAGGAACATTTGAACATTATAGAGTTATGAAATAAGACAAAGATGAATGTGTTAGAGACAGAAGCTGTAACTGAGATACACAAAATGTTACGGCCAGACCTTATTTCAATGACTTTTTCACATTTTCATTTCAACATTCTGTGGCAACGTTTCAAAATTAAAAGTTCTCATTTCATTTTTAAGAATTTTAGAGTGAAAGCAAAGTTTTTTTTTTAAAAATCCTTTGAAAATTTAAAAAGTGAAGTAAAAAGCAGTAGATTAGTACAATAGTTCTACCAGATTTTTCCCCAATAAAAAATTTGGAGATTATTAAATGGTCATATGTGTGTTATATAATTGGTGGCAAGATTCATACATTGAATTGTCATATGCATGTTATATAATTGGTGGCAAAATTCATACATTAAATTGTCATATGCGTGTTATATAAAAATAATTTGTGGCAAAATTCATACAATGAATTGTCATTCTGTGTGTTATGTACTTGGTAGCAAAATTCATACATTGAATTGTCATTCTGTGCGTTATGTACCTGGCAGCAAGATTCATACATTGAATTGTCATTCTGTGCGTTATGTACTTGGTAGCAAAATTCATACATTGAATTGTCATTCTGTGTGTTATGTACTTGGTAGCAAGATTCATACATTGAATTGTCATTCTGTGTGTTATGTACTTGGTAGCAAAATTCATACATTGAATTGTCATTCTGTGCGTTATGTACTTGGTAGCAAAATTCATACAATGAATTGTCATTCTGTGTGTTATGTACTTGGTAGCAAGATTCATACATTGAATTGTCATTCTGTGTGTTATGTACTTGGTAGCAAGATTCATACATTGAATTGTCATTCTGTGTGTTATGTACTTGGTAGCAAAATTCATACATTGAATTGTCATTCTGTGCGTTATGTACTTGGTAGCAAAATTCATACAATGAATTGTCATTCTGTGTGTTATGTACTTGGTAGCAAGATTCATACATTGAATTGTCATTCTGTGTGTTATGTACTTGTAGCAGATTCATACATTGAATTGTCATTTGTGTTTATGTACTTGGTAGCAAGATTCATACATTGAATTGTCATTCTGTGTGTTATGTACTTGGTAGCAAGATTCATACATTGAATTGTCATTCTGTGTGTTATGTACTTGGTAGCAAGATTCATACATTGGTATGTTTGTTGAGAGAATACTTTTTCCATAGTACCAAAGCACAGATATAATCTTTTCTATGGTTTATATCGTTAATTCTTCTTCATCAAGTTGATATTATGTTTTCTAAATGCAAAAATTATTTGTATGAATTTCGCCTTCAGATTTACTACTCATGCTTGGGTTAAGTAAGAAATATAGAAATGACGAGCTACATGAGACTATATACACCATCCCGGTTATCATGATGCCAAATAGGAAATGATGACGACTACAACGAACAGAAATACTAGGAAATCTATGGGACTGGGAATGAATGCAGACAGAGAACTTTTCACTGTACGTGGAGGGAAATGATGGAATGTGGTGGGTGGGTTTGGGGGGTGGGGGGGGGGGGGGGGGGGGGGGGGGTTGAAGAACCAGATGATGTTTGTTTGATGGAGGTGGATACCTTCATAGACACCGATTTAGAATCCTTTTCTAATTTGACTTTTACAGTTTGCAACTCCTGGCTGGTAAAGCTTGCCTGAAAGGAAGGGTCGGTGGGATCAAACCAAATACACAAAATAATTAAATATGATACAAATTGAAATCACTGACAGGAGCTCTGTCTTTGGAAACAAAAGGGAATGGGAGATAAATCAATATTTGATTTGTTTTTAAAAACAACAAAAAAAAACAAACAAACAAAAAAATCAGGGGGATGGAAATAAAAAATAGACCTTACGGGTAAGAACTAAATAACAACTCACAAAATTGATAAGTAAAATCTAAAAAAACAGATAATAGAGAGAGAACAACATTCATATTGATAAAAGGTATGACAATAGTGATAAAATGAAAGATATTACATGTGAAACTGATACATAATATACTATGCAGTGACTACTTGACCAAATTATCTCCTAAAAAAAAAAAAGCTTTGACAATGTTTATGTTTCACATACAACACGAACCTAACTAGAAACATTTCTGAATTGTATATACAAATTCTAAAAGATTCCGGTTTAACCTTTGCAATTTTTGTTGTTTTCTTTAATATATAAAATTTCAATGTGATCAATGCGATGATAAGCATTTGATATCATTACATTAAAGACATTTCATGTCTGCAAGTGTATACTGAAAAGTCTGATTGTTTCAGATTATTGACTACATAATAACAGACATTAAGCTCTTTTGCAATCAACAAACTGCATCATTAAACAAGGATAAATCTTTTTATAACTTAAAATTCACGAAAGAAATCCATTTTATTTAAAACAGGAATGTGATTTCTAGACCAAGGTTTTCCATCGTTTTCAATTCAACGACGGTTTGAAAATAGTCAAGTTGTTTAATTATAACTATTTCATGCTTTTTCTCGTAAAGCAAAAAATAAAACCCCATAGTTATATACTTTATACCATTGCTATAAGTACATAAGATTTTAATTTCATGGTTAAAAAGATATAATATTTTACACATCTCAATTGTTGAGAAGTTTGAGGAAAGTTGAGCATGCAAAATATTATAGGAGTAAAGAGATTTTTACAAGGTAAAGTGGATTTGGGGGAAAAACATTTGGTATGGAGATAGAAAGGGGAAAAGAAACCCCGGTAAATAAAAGATCTATTGATGTTTTTATTAAACAGGAAACATAGTTGCTTATTTTATCTTCACAGAGCTGAAAAGTCCTGCCTCCTCCTCAGGACTAAGGTTCTCCAAATAATATTACATGTAATAAAACAACTCTAAAATCTATTTGGGCGTTAAAATTAAGGTGAAGAAAAAACCCCAAAACCTCAGTCCCTGTGCAGTAAGTTATCGCACACATCTTTGTCAGAGTCAACACACCGCACTATGAAGTCGTTTTTATTTTGGCATGTCATTTCTTCTGTATCAAAACTGAACTGAATTTCAATGCCCTGGTCTGTTGAAAAAGTATTTTTCACATCAGGAATAGAGCAAAACCGACAGTGCATTTTTTTTTTTTTGCAAGGATTTGGGGTCTTTTTTTTTAATGAGGGATTTTGTGATAAACTAAAGACTAAAAAATGGGAATAAAAGTGTTTTAAGTGCAGAGTTGTAATAAATCAATTGTGAAAAAAAAACCCCAAAATAACTGTGACCTGAACACCAGTATAAGTGATAAACTATATATATAATGCTGTGTTTGTACAATTTTAAAATACTTTGATAAAAACAAAGCTGGAAAAAAACAAAACATATATTGTTGTGATACCCAGAATCAGCTGGTCTTTTAAGTATCACAAACCATCAAAACCCGTTATAATCCTTTCCTTAATTTCCCATTCCAGAGAGTTCCAAAGTGATAGAAAAGACAAAGAAACCAAAATCCAAGGCACGACTGGAAAAAAACAAAAATCTTTCAGGTACATGTGAATCAGACAACGTCCAAACGTGAATCACAGCCTCAAAATGAAATCATGTTGGACAGATCCAGATGCTGATAACTGAATTTACAGTGAAAAACGTAAGACCTGGATAAAGTTTGTATGTTTTGATTGAGATAAATAATAATAGGTACTGGAATGGAAGCTTAAATTTAATCAACAAACACAGATAATGTGAATGTTTCGGGTTTCCCCTTTATCAACAAAACACGATGAGTGACACACTAAAGATGAATGAGAGATGTGAGAATGGCGGTGTTATGAAGGTGAACCTTAGCAATGTCATTCTCACACCTCTCATCATTCGTCTTTAGTGTTTCATCCATCGTGTTTTGTTGATGAAGGGCAAACCTGAAACGTCCACATTATCTGCCTTTAATTATTAATTTCAAGCTTCCATTCCAATTCCTATTATTATTTATTCCTTCTAGCTTCAAGCAGCAACATTTTCATTATGACTTATTGAGGTGCATAAATGTAGTTTCACCAAGTGCGAAAACCAAATATAATGTAACGTTTCTGATCAATCGAATTCCAAAGCCATTTCTAGACACCAGATCGACTCCAACATAATACCAGTTTGATGTGGCAGGTCACCACAAATGTTCAAATCGATATCGCGGATAAGGTGATGAATACCTGAGACTTGGATCCGGAAATGCCGAGCTCGACAACCTCCAGGACTTGGTGTAAACATTCTCTGTCATAGAGGAGACAGCTGTGTTCCACCAGCCACAATTGAAGACACTTGAATGCAGCACATAGCATGGAGTGGAGATCCCTAGAGTGGCTGGGGGCCGGTCTAGAACACTAAATGAATAAATAGGTGAGATCCTTCCATGAGCATTTGTATAAATAACGCAATATCCACTAAACAGGCTCAAAGCACTTTACAAGAGGTCACTAAAAACTAGAGGTGCCTAAATGAGCCGATCAGATGGAGAGAAAGATAAAGTGAGTAAATGTCACTCGTATATAAAAGGAACAACACAAATCAAACGACATTTCAGCTTTTGGCCTTCTTTAAGTAATAATAACAATAATAATAATAATAATAATAATAATAATAATAATAATAATAATAATAATAATAATAATAATAATAATAATAATAATGAAAACGTATATAGCGCTATAACTCCGAGACACCAGCCTCTAAGCGTTTAAATTACAAATTACATAATATACATATATATAAATTGATATAAGATAATTCTCCTAATACGATTTACACTGATTGAGGCATCAGAAATATTATAACAAATAAATTAATAGACGGTGAGTTCCTTTCATATGCCTATTTCATAAAAGCTGAAATAGAATTATTCATTAACAATGGCTGCATCCCAGCAATAACACAAACCTTATCATCATCATCATCATCATCATCAACATCACCATCATTATTATTATTATCATCATCATAATCATCACCACCACACCACCAACACCACCATCATCATCATTACCACCACCACCATCATCATCACCACCACCACCACCACCATCATCATCATAATCATCACCACCACCACCACCCTGCCACCAACACCACTATCATCATCATCATCACCACCAACACCACCATCATCATCATCACCACCACCAACACCACCATCATCATCATCATCATCACCACCACCATCATCATCATCATCACCACCACCATCACCATCATCACCACCACCACCACCACCACCATCATCATCATCATCATCATCATCATCATCATCATCATCATCATCATCATCATCATCATCATCATCACCACCACCACCACCACCACCATCATCATCACCACCACCATCATCATTATCATCATCACCACCACCACCACCACCAACACCACCACCAACACCATCATCCACATATAACCCCTCTCATGACAGGATGACTACAACCAACCTGAAAGACAATGAGATCACACATCCACTTGACTGTCCGTTTACACATGAAAATGTTTGGTGGCTGGATCTTGACTTTGGCCAAGCCAGAAAGAAGCTCCATGGCCGCTAGGGCACTGTTCAGGTCTGTCTTCCAGGTGGCCATCAACCGATTGCACACCAAAGAGGTGGCCAGGCCAAACAGGCCATAGGCCGTGTCTGATTTGGGATATAATTTAGGTGAAGGTGAAGATTTAAATAATTTTAGTACCACGCTAAACTAGTTTGAGACCTCATGTAAGTCCCAGAGGGACGGGATCTCGCTAGCAGGGATACAGTCAAATGTCAACAAAATATCTTTTCTAAACACACACACAAATAAATAAATAAATAAATATATAACAGTACAAAATAAGACACTCTCTCTCTCTCTCTCTCTCTCTCTCTTTTTAATAATAATGATTTAAAAAAAAAAAAGGAAATGAATGAAATGAAAAATGAAATTCCCTTTATTCATCCCATAGGGGAAATTTTTCTCTAGGGTCTATTCCAAGGGAAGACTGGAATAACCCAGGCATCAGGAGCAATGCAGCACTGCAAATTGAACTGGGGCGAGATGATCGAACTCGGTACCCTTCGGGTACGAAGCAAAGACCATACAGCTGAGCCACGCTGCCTCCTATAGATATATTGTATTTGTTGAACGCTCCACCAAATCAGAAGAAAGTGCTCGGAGTGCTTTAATTGAGCATCAATACATTAATTAGGAAAAGTAAAAAAGTCTTAAGATGCCTTAAAAGAATTTCTTTAAATTGAGCATTTATATAGTGCAATGTCCACTAAACGTGCTCAAAGCGCTTTACAAGGGGTCCCGGACCAACAGCAACATTTAACATGTAGGATGGGACATGACGCCTGTTAGGCGATATTACAATTTTTCGGACAAAGACAACGCTGTTCACGGCCAGATACTCATTTTACACCTGAGTACGGTGAGAGAATGTGAGTAAAGAGCCTTTTCCAAGGACTCAACTATGCGCCGAGCACGAGGATCCGAAAGCGAGTGTCACACCACTGGACCACATAGTCACACATTCTTCTGATGGACAAGTTAAATGATTAATCAATTAACATATAACTAAATAAATGAATAAATAAACAAAGTAAGGTGTGGAGGAGTATGAACCAAATGACCACACTGGATTACCAAGATTTCTGTTGGATTGGTGTCCGAACCGGTGATAGACTGGATCTTGGTAACTGTTGGCCTCACCAGTACTCATGGAACTAGCACTGGTACGACTGGTGTCTCCTGAAAGTTAAACGGAGTAGAATACTAGAGTAAGGAATGTCAATATATCCTTAAATTAAATAGATAGGAATATAGATTTCTTTTATTTGACTCCCTATTCAACCGCTGTTTTTTTTTTGTTTTTAAGGGTTTTACGGCGCTTGTAACACATTAAGGTCATATCAGCGCCAGTAAAAAGGAGGAAAATGGGATAGTAAAAAGTTCTAGAATTACAATTAAAGTACAAAAGAAAAGGTAAGACAAAGGGGAATTGGTTCAAATAGGGAACAGATGTAGATTCCAAGAGCACACCGTCAAAGTACTTAGTTTGAGATCACCTAAAAGTCTCATCCAGACACAAGCACAGGTCCCAACTAAGAGGAATACACTCAAATGTTTACAAATCATATAATATAATATGTAAACTAAACATAATACAATGCATAACAGAGAGATGATTTACAAGGAAAAAAATATCATCTCCCAAAATTATAACTATACATTCGACTGTTTCCCTCCCAGCCAAGGAACCCCGGCCGGGGTCAGGACAAAACTAAATAATCTCATTCCAAGACAATGACAGGAAACAATTGGAAAACAGGTACAGGGGGATAGAAGACACATCATGTACCTCCCTGCCCACTATGGGAGGTCAGGATCCCCACCCAGCTATTCAACCGCAGTGATTGGGTAGCTGTGTCTGTTAGATCTGGTGGAAAGTACTTTGCATGTAGCATCCAATTGAAAGAGGAGCAAGCAATTGCTATCATCAGTTTCACGCTATGAAAACTGGGACAAACTCCATCTCAATGGGTTTACTGGCTCTGAAGGACTACTTTTTTTTCTTTTTAATTCAATTTCATATTTTATTTACTTAATTTTTGTTTGTTTTGTTTTTCTTGTGTCATTTTAGGATTTTTTACAGCCCTTTCTATCTCTCAATTTAATTTCAGCAGCTTTTCAAAAACAATAATTTCTTTGGCTGTGCAGTAAATGAATGATGTGCCACATCATATTTTAATAAAAAGGAAATAATTACCCATCTGCAAGTCGCCATCAGACAAGTCTTGATTAGATTGCAATGGAAGATTGTCCGCTTGTTCACAGGTGGCTAAATCCTCCACAAGAAGCATGAAACCACCTGGGAGACGATAAAAAGAAAGTCTATTATCTCAGATTCATATGTGTACACCAATCATTAAATAATAACTTCTTCTTCTGCATGGTACGCCATTCATCTCTCTGATCAGATAACCTCAGAAAACTAATATTACTCTTCTCTTTCTTTCAAACTATTCAAATATGTTTTTCTTGGTCTACCTTTACTCTTTTTACCTTCTATCTTTCCTGTGAGAGCAAGATGTTCAATATATTTATGTCGATTTAGGTGCCCTAAAAATTGCATTTGTCTTTTTCTTATTGTACGAATTAATAACCTTTTAGTTTCGCTTGCTTGAATACTTCTTCATTACTTTTCTTCTCTGTCCATGAGATTCTTAACATCATTTCCTCCAGTTTCTTTCTAATGTCTTCTGTAATTGCCCAACTTTCACAGCCATTTAATAATACTGACCATACATAGGCCTTCAAAACTCTATGTTTTGTTGTCATTGAGATATTGTGGTTTTTAAAAATTAGACTCATTTTATCAAAACTATCTTTAGCTATTAAAATTATTCGTTTTATTTCAACAAACATGAAATTTTGGTTTAAATCGTCTGTTCAGGGATTTCTTGAAAAACGATCTTTTAAAAAAGTAGACCCGCTAAGATTATAATTTCGAAACCAAAAAACCCCCGTCATTTGAACACACCTTTAAAACGACACACATCATTATTGTCATCTCTTACCTAATAGCATCTGTGTGTTATGTGAAACAACACACATCATCATTGTCATCTCTTACCTAATAGCATCTGTGTGTTATGTGAAATGACACACATCATCATTGTCATCTCTTACCTAATAGCATCTGTGTGTTATGTGAAATGACACACATCATCATTGTCATCTCTTACCTAATAGTATCTGTGTGTTATGTGAAACGACACACATCGTCATTGTCATCTCTTACCTAATAGCATCTGTGTGTTATGTGAAATGACACACATCGTCATTGTCATCTCTTACCTAATAGCATCTGTGTGCTATGTGAAATGACACATGTCGTCATTGTCATCTCTTACCTAATAGCATCTGTGTGCTATGTGAAACGACACACGTCGTCATTGTCATCTCTTACCTAATAGCATCTGTGTGTTATGTGAAACGACACACATCGTCATTGTCATCTCTTACCTAATAGCATCTGTGTGTTATGTGAAACGACACACATCGTCATTGTCATCTCTTACCTAATAGCATCTGTGTGCTATGTGAAATGACACACGTCATCATTGTCATCTCTTACCTAATAGCATCTGTGTGCTATGTGAAATAACACACATCATCATTGTCATCTCTTACCTAATAGCATCTGTGTGTTATGTGAATCTGTTTCATTGGTCAAGGCAACTCGAATGAGTTCTGTAATCCTTGTACGGAGGGACATGAATGTCACTGGTACGTAGTTGGTGTCCCTACCCAAAATATCTGACAGAAATAGAAATATAGATCATAAATACATCAGTAACTCATTATCAATTGTTGTCACACTCAATGAAAATTTTTCTAAAAAATAAAACAATTTCTTTCTCCGTGAATAAATGACCAATGGCATGGCTACAGACAAGCTCACTTTATACGACGGACAGAAACAAATGCAGGGCAAAATCATTGACATTACCATAATCTCGTAGTGATATCTGTGTACGGAGGCCAGCATTTGTTTCTGTCCGTAGTATAAAGTGAGCTTGTCTGTAGCCATGCCATTGGTCATTTATTCACGGAGAAAGAAATTGTTTTCAGCATCGGAATCAGCTTCGATCTACTTCCGGGAATGCAAGAGGAGAATGTGATGATCCATTGCCTAAATCTGGTATAATGTTGGAGTGACCTAGATTATGAGAATTGAGTCTAGAGTTAAAAAATAAATAAATAAATAAATAAATAACAAGAAATAGGAAAGTTAAGTTTTTTAATTTTAGAAAAAAGCTTAATCTCCTAAATGACGGCCCTTGTTTCCACCTGACTCTTGTCAATACAGCTTAAAATTAAATACTTTAAACATTGGGTTCATCTTGACATAAACCCATTGTGAGATGATTGGCCACATTCAAAATAAAACAAACTCCTATAATATATTGATAAAAATTTTTTAAATTATGCCATTTCCGCCACGCCACGACATCATGGGATATCAAGAAGGAATATAGATAACTCATCAAACAAGATATCTGATGTCAACAGGAATCACCCATGTTGTCCAAGTATAATATATTGATAATCTGTAGAAAAAAAAAACCTTTAAAAGAATAATCTGAAAACCCAAGACAAAACAACTCAGTTGATTTTTAAATGAATATTTTTATTTTACCACATTTCCCTCTGTTCAAACATACTTCTAGAATATCTTGTTAATCTGAAGAAAAAATTGTTTAAAAGAATAGTTTGAAAAACCGAAAAATCTGGTTGCTTTTAAATTAACATTTTAATTTTCGGACATTTTCTTCTGTTAAAACATACTTCTAAAATATCTTGATAATCTTGAGGTAAAAAAATCTTTAAAAGAATAATTTCTAGACTAAAAACAAATAGTCCAGTTGTCTTTTAAATCAATATTTCAATTTCCCCACATATGCTTCTGAAGATTAAATATTCTGCTGCTTCTTACCCTTGATTTGAAGATCCTTGAAGTGTAATGGCAGGCAAAGCATTGACAAAAGCAGATGGATGCATGCTTTACGCAACTCAGTGTAAGGAATTTGTTCACACAACCTAGTGATGAAAGGGCAAATATTCAAAGGAAAACACAGGAATTATTTTTTTTAAAAACAACAACTTTACCATAATAAAATCATATACACATGCATATAAATCAAGAGGATGCTGCTTATTTCAAAAAGGGCATATTAGTATCAGAATATATGAATATTGATATCATGTAACAAATAACTGCCGTACTCTGTAAGACACGACATATACCTCACAAGATCCCAGGTTTGAGAGTTTTTGCCAAGATGAGGATCATTTAAAGCAATCAATATTTGAGGGACGAGTTTTCTGGCCCAAATGTTAAATACACGTCTCTCTAGACAAGGCAATCAACTGGTTGAAAGTAATAAAAATATTAGCTTACTTGAAATCAGGGGTTGTTTTGCTGAGAACTCGTTCGATGGCTTTGAGGATATATGGAAACAGAATCTGTACACCTGACAAGTCAATTCTCAACAGGGAACACGAGTTGAAAAGGATGTTGGAAAGAACCTCGCCACTAATTGAAAACTGAAAAAAAGTATCATATGTAATAATTAGATTTAATCATCTGCTGTGATCATAAACACATAAGTCAAGAATGCCAATCATATAAAAATAGAAGTAAACATTTTTTTTAAAATGTCAACCTTTAGTAAGCAGCATTTCATATAAGAAATAATCAGTAAAATGTTCTTGATGCAAATATTGATTTAATACCACACAAGACAAATCTTTTTGTGAAGTTTGAAATCTCTGTCAGGGCAACTTTTATTTGTCTATCATGAAGAAAAAAAAATTGAGCTTTTTTATAGCGCAATATCCATTAAACGTGCTCAAAGCGCTTTACAAGGGGTCCCTGGTTAACAGCAACATTTAACATGTAGGACGGGACATTACGCCTGTTATTACAATTTTTCAGACAAAGACAACGCTGTTAACGGCCAGGTACTCATTTTACACCTGAGTACGGTGAGAGAATGTGAGTAAATAGCCTTTTCCAAGGACTCAACTATGCGCCGAGCGCGAGGCTCGAACCCAGGACCTTCCGATCCGAAAGCGAGTGTCATAACACTAGACCACATAGCCACAAGACAAAATGATTTGTGCTTTTAATAAATATAACATCAAAAATCATTAACCATTGCTTTAAGAAGAAGTTTGAATAAATTACCTCATCTGTCTGTAGTCCATAGTACAATACAATGTAAAATCTCGAGTAATATTCAGGCAGGATGACTTCCCTTGTCTTATGAGCACAGAATATCCGACAGAGGGCGCCACAAGCTTCTGCTCTGCCAGTCTGATATGCAATGTCTCTGCTGAGGTCTGGGTCTGCATTCAAGTCCATGGGCAGGGCTGTGTGTTTGGACTCTATGAAAGAACTAGTTCTTCTCTCCTTCGCTGTCATAAAAATAAATACAAATTGCAATATTGCTACGATAAGGAAACGTTAAGAATGTAAATTTTATCTACAGTAAACCTTCTGCAAAACACCATCCAAAATGTTTACATAATAAAAATAAAAAATTTAAAAAATTTCCTTTATTCATCCCCAAGAGGAAATTTGTCTTTCGGATCTATTCCAAGGAAAGACTGGAATAACCCAGGCATCAGCCGCAGAACAGCGCCGCAAAGTGAGCTAGGGCGAGGTGACTTGCTCAAGGCCACACAGCGCAGCGGCGGGTGATTGAACTCGGTACCTTTCGGGTATGAAGCAAAGACCGTACCACTGAGCCACGCTGCCCCTAGCTGCTTTGTATCTAACATTATATTATTTATACTATCATAGGTCTCCATCAAAATAAGGAGATGAAATGAAATAGTCAGTCCAGGTCATTTTATTCTTTCTAAATTGACTGGGGTCAATCAACTGTGTGGCCAACTATTATTCGTCACTGCAGATCTGTTCACCAAGCAGTAAATACAAGGGTCACTTAACTCTCCCCTTACTGGCCAGTTTCAGAATTTTCCCCAAAACTTCACATCCATCCAACACAAAAAAATACTCAAACAGATGATTAACAAGTACATTCTATGCATAATATTGTTCAGCAAAATGAGCTTTACAATACAGTGTCAAGTTTTTATGGCTATAATAAACAAATTTTCTTCAAAGTTTATGAGAAAACAGAATAATCAGATGAGATAGTCATTGGTTGCATCGTAACGAATGTGACGATTTTCCTGTAATTGGTAAGGAGAGGGTTAAAAGGTAATCTGCCTGTAGTTGGTAAGGAGAGGGTTA
The DNA here is from genome assembly GCF_034508935.2 of Berghia stephanieae. Lineage (NCBI taxonomy): Eukaryota > Metazoa > Mollusca > Gastropoda > Nudibranchia > Aeolidiidae > Berghia > Berghia stephanieae. Next base: position 23,094,878 of record NC_088360.1, on the reverse strand, counting down.
AAAGGTAATCTCCCTGTGTTTGGTAAGGAGAGGGTTAAAAGGTAATCTCCCTGTGTTTGGTAAGGAGAGGGTTAAAAGGTAATCTGCCTGTGTTTGAAGACATGGAGTCAATGTTTGAAGTCAGGGATCCAAAACATCGGCATTCACACTAACAAGGCAATTCAAAATGTCTATTTCAGGCCTTAGATTTGATTCACTTACTTTCCAATCTAAGGGACTGTTCAGTTCAATCGTAATTGATTAACTTTATCATTATTATTACTGTTATAAACATTATTATTATTACCATTATCATTATTATTATTATCATTATTATTATTATTACTATTATTATTATAATTTTATAATTACTATCATTATTATTATTACTAGTATTATTATTATTTTATCATTACTATCATTATTATTATTTTATCATTACTATCATTATTATTATAAAATGATATCTTTAAAATAAAATATGACAAGGTTGTTAGTCAAACCTGGAGCAGCGTGTGAAGGATGCAGTTTGATTCCAGTGAGGGCAGCATCAAAGAGCCAAGCTCCAAACAGATGTAGGATGCTGTTACACTGAGGCCGGCGTGGGGCATACGGTAGACACGCGTCCAGGAGAAGCTTCTCCACATAAGGGCTGCTGACTGGAGGGGTAGACACTGTCTTGGACTGACTCTTGGACGAGCCTGGAATGGAGCACGTTGATGTTTTTGCTTTTAAGAGTTTTACAGTGCTCGCAACACATTTAGGTCATATCAGCACCAGTAAAAAGGGAGAAAATGGGATAGTAAAAAGTTCTAGGAAATTAAAGTACCCAAGAAAAGGTAAGACAAAGGGGAATTGGTTCAAATAGGAAACAGATGTAGATTCCAAAAGCACACTATCAAAGTACTTAGTTTGAGATCACATAAAAGTCTCATCCAGACACGAACACAGGTCCCCACTAAGAGGAATACACTCAAATGTTTACAAATCATATTATATAAATGTAAACAAAAATAATACAGTGCATAACAGAGAGATGATTTACAAGGAAATAAATATCATCTCCCAAAACTAACTATACATTTGACTGTTTCCCTCTCAGCCAGGGTATCCGGCCAGGGCCATGACAAAACCAAGTAATCTCATTCCAAGACAAAGACAGAAAGCAAGTTGGAAAACAGATATTGGGGGATAGAAGACGAAGTAAATACCTCCCTGCCCACTGAGGGAGGAGCACATTGAATTGATGATGTATTAAATCACATCATTTTTATAACATGTGATGAATTTATATAAAATTAGACCATTGTGAGCATTGGAGAAAAAAAGAAAAACGAAAAAAAAGAGCATTTATAAACCCAATATCCACTCAGCATGCTAAAAAGTGCTTTACAAAATTAAATTCAAAACGTTTATTTTAGGCAATTGCCAACATAACTCATACAAGAATATATTTTCATCAACAAATCAAATAAGTAAACTCAATAATAAAGCAAGGCAAACAATGATAATAGTAATGATAAAAACAGTAATAAGTTTACCTAGCCAACAGTAACACTTAACAAACACACACACACACATATATATATATATATATATAATATATATATATATATATATATATATATATATATATATATATATATTTAGGACAAGACATGATGCCTGTTAGGCAATGTTACAATTTATTTCTGGCAGAGAAAAAGCTGTTAACATTAGGTACTCATCTTGCACCTGAGTATGGTGAGAGAGTGAATAGAGCCTTTCCAAAGATTCAACCAGAGTGGGACTTGAACCCTGAACCTTCCGGCTAACGTCATACCACAAGACCATATAACTGCACAATGATACCTGCCACAAGAATTTGTCATCTGATTAACTGAGTAGTGTTTTGAACACGCAATTTATCATAATTAATCTTTTCAACAACAATGATGTGATTTGTGATTTGTCAAGTGCAGTAACACACTTTATAGTCACCTGGAACAACTACAAAAGACGTCTAACTTCTACGTCATGGCACAAGACCGAAGGGCTAGAGCTCAGGTGGTCGCTGGTTCGGATAAGTAAGTAAGATTTGTCAAGTTGGACGTATACAACAACCTAATTTCCAATCCTACCTTTGGTAGAAAGGGTACTGGTCAGGACGCCTGATATGGTCTTTCCACTTTTCCTTTGACCTGGTGGAGTAGATGGAGTGGTGACAGCTTTCCCTCCCTGACCCCCACCCCCATAGGAATCGCTAAGAGGGTCTGCATTTGTTTCTTGAGGTAAACCTGAAATCACAGTTTTGAAAAGTCAGTTTGTGATTGTTTTTTTTTTTTTTTTAAGGGTTTTACGGCATTAAGGCCATATCAGCGCCAGTAAAAAGGAAGGAAATGGGATAGTTAAAAGTTCTAGAATTACAATTAAAGCACACAAGAAAAGGTAAGACAAGGTAAGACAAAGGGGAATTGGCTCAAATAGGAAACTGATGTAGATTCCAAGAGCACACTATCAAAGTACGTAGTTTGAGATCACCTAAAAGTTTCACCCAGACACCATCACAAGATACCAACAAGAAGAATACACTCAAATGGTTACAGACAAAACCAAGTAATCTCAATCCAAGACAAAGACAGAAAGCAATTGAAAAACAGGTACAGGGGGATAGAAGACACAGCAAGTAGCTCCCTGCCCACTATGGGAGGACATGCTTGAAAACTATAATTAAAAAAATAATAAACAAAATAGATAAATAAAAATGAAAAACAAAACCCAAAAAACAAACAAACCCAAAGTCGATTCAGGATGCTGCATCCCTGTACTCGTGAGATAAACGGCAGACAGACAACCACGAAGAGTTTCCCTTCAAAAGCAATGACGATAAACTATAAACATTACATCATTTATAAATGCAGTAGCAGCAAAACTAAAAAATTTTTTTTTAAATGAGCTTTTATATAGCGCAATGTCCACAAAATGTGCTCAAAGCACTTTACAAGGGGTCCCTGGTCAACAGCAACATTTAACATGTAGGACGGGACATAACGCCTGTTAGGCGATATTACAATTTTTCGGACAAAGACAACGCTGTTAACGGCCAGGTACTCATTTTAATTTTACACCTGAGTATGGTGAGAGAATGTGAGTAAAGAGCCTTTTCCAAGGACTCAACTATGCGCAGAGCACAAGGCTCGAACCCAGGACCTTCCGATCCGAAAGCGAGTGTCATACCACAAGACCACATAACCGCACATAGCCGCAAACTAAGAAAAACATGCATCTTCACTTCAAACAAATGGTGATAAAAGAACAGACCTGCTATAGACAACTAATATCCAGTCTTTATTTTCTTTCTTCAAACTACCCGAGTTTCAAGAACAGAACTGTACCAATTTTTATTACACTACACTAAACCTTCCCCTCAAAAATCTCCAATCAAAAACCACTTAAAATATTGCAAGGTAATTTGAAAAATGATACATTTATGAATAAAGATAAAAATTGAAAATCAATATTGTTACTAAATCAGAATCCAAAATAATGTTCAAAATTTGGTCAAGTTTACATGGGGGGAAGGGGGGGGGGGGGGGGTAGGTGAGGTGGGTGATTGGATAAAGCATTACACTGTGACACAGAAAATTGAGCACGGCTTCAGGTACTTTCGTTTTTATCCTTGGGTAAGATTATTGACTATCAGTTTTTTCACTTTGGACAACACAGGTGCTTCCTGAACTGTTGACATCAGCCATTTGCATGATGGATTACCTATAGCCCTCCATGGAATGCCTAAGCAAAAGCATCTCACAAGCTGTGCGGAAGGAGATAATTTAAAAATATTTTTTTTTAATTTTCTAAACATGATATGAAATTCCTTCTCATTTTGTACGTACCCAAGAAAGCATTGACCATGACAGAAATGCCCTTCATAGCTTTAAGAAACACCTGGGGTAGCTTTTTCAGGCAGGGATGGTATGAAGGGTCGACAACAGCATCTATGGTCAGTGCGTGCTGTAAAAACTTTGGAGTATTGCTGACTATGCTGGGCCGACTCAGATCCACAGGATTCTGAAGGATGTGTAGAAACCGAAACCAAGACTGAGCTATGCATTCCTGACCCATTTCTGTGGGTAAGAGCTGTGCTTCCTCCTCTCCTGAAAAATGAAATAGAAATATCCCAGTGAAAATGTTACTCCATGGGTGTGATCACTAATGAAAGATACAAAACCTAAACTTTATGTTGGACAGCACATTGCATTTCTTGTGTCAACTTACGGCAACCAAATTTCATCCTCCAATTTGAAATGGTCATATCTTGAAGACAAACAGCCACAAACAAATAAACTGTTTGCCTTTAGTGGGGAATTCATTCTTCTTTAAAATGATATAAGATACAATAACATGGATTTAAACACAGAAAAAATAACAACATAAGAACAAGCTCAACTCTCTTTTGTTTGTTTTTATGTTTTTAAGGGTTTTACGGCGCTTGCAACACATTTAGGTTATATCAGCGCCAGTAAAAAGGAAGAAAATGGGATAGTAAAAAGTTCTAGAATTACAATTAAAGCACCCAAGAGAAAGGAAGACAAAGGGGAACTGGGAACAAATAGGGATCAGATGTAAATTCCAAGAGCATACCACCAATGTACTTAGTTTGAGATCACCTATAAGTCTTATCCGGACACAAGCACAAAATCCAACAAAGAGGAATACACTCAAATACATACATTATACATTTAAAATAACACATACAATAATACATAACAGAGAGATGATTTACAAGGAAAAAAATATCATCTCCCAAAACAATAACGACGCATTTGACTGTTTCCCTCCCAGCCAGGACTCTGACTAGGGCCAGGAAAAAAACAAGTAATTTCATTCCAAGACAAAGATAGAAAGCATGTTGGAAAACAGATATAAGGGGATAGAAGACACAGTATGTACCTCCCTGCCCGCTATGGGAGGTCAGGAACCCCACCCAGAACTCTCTTTTAGATGTGACTGTATAGTACAATATCCCATAAAGAGGCTTAAATCCCTTTACAAGGGGTCCCTAGCCAAGAGCAATGCTTAACATATAGGATGAGACATGATGCCTGTTAGGCGATATTACAATTTTTTTCTGACAGAGACAACACTCTTCATGGCCAGGTACTCATTTTACACCTGAGTACAGTCAGATAATGTGAGTAAAGTGCCTTTTCCAAAGACTCAACTATTCGCCCTTCAGAGTGGGAATCGAACCCGAAGGTGAGTGACATTCCACAAGACTACATAGCCACACCAGTATTTTAAAAATCACAGGTAATCATCAGGGGCAGCGTGGCTCAGTGGTACGGTCTTTGCTTCGTACCCGAAAGACACAGAGTTCAATCACCCGCTGCTGCACTGTGTGGCCTTGAGCAAGTCACCTTGCCCTAGCTCACTCACTTTGCAGCGCTGCACTGCGGCTAACGCCTGGGTTATTCCAGTCTTCCCTTGGAATAGACTCTAAAGACAAATTTCCCCTTGGGGATGAATAAAGGGAACTTTATTTATCATATTTATTTAAGAATGCTTTACTCGTACATCCTGTCTTACCGATGGTCATCTCTGGGTAGTCTGCTCCGTACATAATCTTGAGCATGTTGGCGGTCAGGGCGTGATTAACACGGTGCCACATGTCAATCAAAGCCTTGTGGTGGCGCCAGAACAGACACATGTTCTGGAACGTTTTCCAAAGGGACGGGGAGGGAAAGCTCTTGTGGCAGGCAGTTAGCCATATCATAAACAACACACTCAACACTCTATCACACAAGTGGTCGCTGATGTCATCTGGCAGGGAAACACGGGAATAAATGAACAGTAACAGCTGATGTCTAAATGGTATTGTTGTCATGACTGATAAAACCTATTTCAATGACGACGACGACGATGATGATGATAATAATAAAAATAATAATAATAATAATAATAATAATAATAATAATAATAAAACAATAATAATAATAATAATAATAATAATAATAATAATAATAATAATAATAAAATAATAACAATAATAACAATAATAATAATAATAATAATAATAACAATAATAATAATAATAATAATAACAATAATAATAATAATAATAATAAAACAATAACAATAACAATAATAATAACAATAAAATAATAATAATAATAATAATAATAATAATAATAATAATAATAATAATAATCAAATAAAATAATAATAATAATAATAAATAATAATAATAATAATAATAATAATAATAATAATAATAATAATAATAATAATAATAATAATAATAACAATAACAATAATAATAATAATAATAATAATAATAATAATAATAATAATAATAATAATAATAACAATAACAATAATAATAATAATAATAATAACAGCACATTTATAGCACTCTTTGCGAAGGCCTCAGAGTGCTTCATATTGTAAACAGTTTAAAATATGTGATAGTTGTACATTTCACACAATCAGAGGAATTAAATAACATTGTGGAATTGAATGTAAGCTTCAATTTAATCAAACAAAAACAGATAATGTGGAAGTTTCGGGTTTCTCCTTTATGAGCAAAACAGGATGAATGAAACACTACCGACAATTGTGATAGTGGTGTTGCAAAGGTGAATAAACAAAACTATTGATGGGGCAGGAAATAGTGTGCTCCTTTGTAAGGAAGCACAAATTAAAACAGAATAGATATCTATAAAAAGGTGCGCAAGTAATTAAGTCAAACAAGGAGAGGCTGGGAGGAACTAAGTAGTGCAGTATAGAAAGTGAAATAAAATAAAGTGTAGAATATTGTTAGAAAATAAATACAATTGAATTGGAAATAAATACAAAATGTAAAGGATGTGGGTGTTAGTAGAATCATAAGTAGCAGTAGCAGCAGCGCAAGCAACAGTAGTACTTTTAGTAGCATTAGTAATAGTAGCAGTAGTAGTAATAGTAGTAGTAGTAGTAGTAGTAGTAGTAGTAGTAGTAATAGTAGTAGTAGTAGTAGTAGTAGTAGTAGTAGTAGTAGTAGTAGTAGTAGTAGTAGTAGTAGTAGTAGTATAGTAGTAGTAGTAGTAGTAGTGTAGTAGTAGTAGTAGTAGTAGATAGTAGTAGTAGTAGTAGTAGTATAGTAGTAGTATAGTAGTAGTAGTAGTATAGTAGATAGTAGTAGTAGTAGTAGTAGTAGTAGTAGTAGTAGTAGTAGTAGTAGTAGTAGTAGTAGTAGTAGTAGTAGTAGTAGTAGTAGTAGTAGTGATACTGGTATGATATTGAAGAATAGACGATGGATGGCCCGGAGGTCCAGTCTTGACTTAATAAATTGCGCACCTTTTTATAAATATCTATTGTTCTATTTTAATGTGTGCTTCCTTACAAAGGAGCATACTATTTCCGGCCCCATCAACGTTTTTGTTTATTTACCTTAACAACGCCACTATCACATTATCTCATTCGTCTGTAGTGTTTCATTCATCCTGTTTTGTTGATAAAGGGAAAACCCGAAACGTCCACATCATCTGTTTTCGTTTATTAACTTGAAACTTACAATCAATTTCACGTTGTTAATTATTTCTTCAAGCTTCGAGCAGCAAAATTTACATAATAAGAGGATAAAACTAGAATACATTCCCAGGACCCCTCCCTCTAGATGGTAAGCAAAGTTTATTCTAATTTAAAAAAATAAATAAATAAATTTATAAATAAATAAATAAACAACCACACACACACAAATGATACAAAATGAAAGCATGCATGTCAACATCCATTCAGCACATCCAAAAAGATTTCACTACGATTTAAATACTCAAAAACGTTTTCACTATAACCGTTTTAACAAATGCATACCGCCGACATAATATTGACATCCAATTTCCTGGAATAATACCATAATAATATATGAAAGTGATATACTGAGATGATGAAAATATTTACTTTAAAAATCAACATGAGACAACACGAACCAGTGGATGAGGAAAACAATACAATTTAATAAGACATGATTTCAAAAAGCATCTTTTTAAAAATCAATAATATATATATAAAGCATATGAATTTTCTCTAAATAGCAAAAACAAAGTACTATAGAGCAACTTGATTTCAAAATGAATCAAAAACCCCCATAAAAACAACATATATCCATCTTTGAAAAAGAAAATTGATATAAAGTGTATTATATTGTGTAATTTGAAAAATATGATCACCACCTTCGTAAATATCTCATTCCACAATTCTTACATCTTATATTGACAAACATGTTAGTGGCACTCAAACATTACTAGTTTTATTGAAAAGAAAAAAGGATATTTCTTTGTTAAAATTTTGCATGATTATTTTCTACAGCCTGAAGCATTGGTTTATATCCTTGATTCGACAGAAAAGGCCTTTACACTGTGTTTTCATACAAGATGAAAAATTATGTGAGTGATGAATTAAAACTTTATTTTCTGTTTATGTGACTGAATTTCAGAAATCATTCAATGATTAGAAAACATTGTTGCCCCAAGAGGACGACATAAAGATTGTGATACAGAGCCACACCCAAACACCATCCCACATCCCACAAATACTACGTCTGCAACACGGATGGTTTGAATTGTGATACAGAGCCACACCCAAACACCATCCCACATATACTACGTCTGCAACACGGATGGTTTGAATTGTGATACAGAGCCACACCCAAACACTATCCCACATCCCACAAATATTACATCTGCAACACGGATGGTTTGAATTGTGATACAGAGCCACACCCAAACACCATCCCACAAATACTACGTCTGCAACACGGACGGTTTGAATTGTGATACAGAGCCACACCCAAACACCATCCCACATCCCACAAATACTACGTCTGCAACACGGATGGTTTGAATTGTGATACAGAGCCACACCCAAACACCATCCCACATATACTACGTCTGCAACACGGATGGTTTGAATTGTGATACAGAGCCACACCCAAACACTATCCCACATCCACAAATATTACATCTGCAACACGGATGGTTTGAATTGTGATACAGAGCCACACCCAAACACCATCCCACATATACTACGTCTGCAACACGGATGGTTTGAATTGTGATACAGAGCCACACCCAAACACTATCCCACATCCCACAAATATTACATCTGCAACACGGATGGTTTGAATTGTGATACAGAGCCACACCCAAACACTATCCCACATCCCACAAATATTACATCTGCAACACGGATGGTTTGAATTGTGATACAGAGCCACACCCAAACACCATCCCACATATACTACGTCTGCAACACGGATGGTTTGAATTGTGATACAGAGCCACACCCAAACACTATCCCACATCCCACAAATACTACGTCTGCAACACGGATGGTTTGAATTGTGATACAGAGCCACACCCAAACACCATCCCACATCCCACAAATACTACGTCTGCAACACGGATGGTTTGAATTGTGATACAGAGCCACACCCAAACACCATCCCACATATACTACGTCTGCAACACGGATGGTTTGAATTGTGATACAGAGCCACACCCAAACACTATCCCACATCCCACAAATATTACATCTGCAACACGGATGGTTTGAATTGTGATACAGAGCCACACCCAAACACCATCCCACAAATACTAGTCTGCAACACGGACGGTTTGAATTGTGATACAGAGCCACACCCAAACACCATCCCACATCCCACAAATACTACGTCTGCAACACGGATGGTTTGAATTGTGATACAGAGCCACACCCAAACACTATCCCACAAATACTACGTCTGCAACACGGATGGTTTGAATTGTGATACAGAGCCACACCCAAACACTATCCCACATATACTACGTCTGCAACACGGATGGTTTGAATTGTGATACAGAGCCACACCCAAACACCATCCCACAAATACTACGTCTGCAACACGGATGGTTTGAATTGTGATACAGAGCCACACCCAAACACCATCCCACATCCCACAAATACTACATCTGCAACACGGGTGGTTTGAATTGTGATACAGAGCCACACCCAAACACCATCCCACATCCCACAAATACTATGTCTGAAACACGGATGGTTTGAATTGTGATACAGAGCCACACCCAAACACAATCCCACATCCCACAAATACTACGTCTGCAACACGGATGGATTGAATTGTGATACAGAGCCACACCCAAACACCATCCCACATCCCACAAATACTACGTCTGCAACACGGATGGTTTGAATTGTGATACAGAGCCACACCCAAACACTATCCCACATATACTACGTCTGCAACACGGATGGTTTGAATTGTGATACAGAGCCACACCCAAACACCATCCCACATCCCACAAATACTACGTCTGCAACACGGATGGTTTGAATTGTGATACAGAGCCACACCCAAACACAATCCCACATCCCACAAATACTACGTCTGCAACACGGATGGTTTGAATTGTGATACAGAGCCACACCCAAACACAATCCCACATATACTATGCCTGCAACACGGATGGTTTTAACTGGATTGGATATCACAGGATACTTTTCTACACGTTGATGTTTCACTTCTAAAACATTTGAAATGGCCGAGTGGAAAAGACTTTCACTTTCACCCATGGGATCCAAGTTCACACCACATCAGCATCTCATTTGTTTTTTTGTTTGTTTGCCTTACGCAAGAAAATTAGCTGTTATTTTATCACTTTGTGGTGCTGCACTGTGGCTGACACCTAGGTTATCTGTCTTTTCTCATGATTAACCTTAAACTAATGTGTCCTCTACAGATCAATGAAGCGCTTGTTTTATTTCCAGCATGACTGGCAACTTAGTCCTCAAGCTGTGTCATCAACTACTTTAAAAAAGCAAAGCCTAGCAATGAACTGCAACTGCAGTACTTTCTTAATTAAAATGACACAAAATGATTTTTAAATTTAATATTTTGTTCAGTTGGTGATTACTCAGCAAAGTTAAACAAACGAAGAGAGACAAGTAGACACAAATTAAAAGGGTAACAGAAATACGATATAAAGATTTAAGAAGAAGCTGAAAGTTTAAGAGATTCATTTCACACAAAAGTAATGGCAACAGAGGTTTAACGAATGCATCGCACACAAAAGCTGTAAGACAGATTAATTAAGTAATGAAAAAGCCTATTCAGACCTGGATAGAAAGTAAAGTTAGATTAAAGTTTCAAAATTAGTTTAGGCATCTCCACTGTACTTTGAAGAATAAAAAAAAGTTTTTAAAATTTGACCAAAACGACCCTCATCTTGTCAAAAACTCTCAAACCTAAGACTTCTTTAAAATTTTGGCCAGAAAACTTTCCCTGGCTTGAACCTTAAAAACATGTTTTCTCAAAGTACAGCAGATCTGTGCTCATATTTCTGGTGTAAATAAAATGTAAGGAACATTAAGGCGATTAAAAATATGTTTGTGCCTTGATCAGGAACCTGTAAGATACTTCATGATGATTGAACATGAAAAAAACAAAAAGTGGATAGCTTGAAATAAATGGGCATAATTTTCTTCTAAGAAATCCTTTTTAAAAAACAGTGTTGGATTTAATTATAATCTAAAATAATGCATTATCATTTTCACCAACATTAAAAATAATAAAATAAAGTTCCTGTACTTGGACTTAATGAATATATGTATTCATGGCTTAAAAACTTCAAATAGTTGCTTCTCGTTGCATCTCTGTCACTGCTCCCTTTGTGAAAAGAGTCAAATATCTCACCAGGTTAAATTACAATCACACAGCCTTCCTGGTATCAGGAAATATCTCTTTATTTCCGCCAATGATTTTAATGTAAAAGATGATTTTGTCAACTAATTTGTCTTCACTGTCCATCATGGGAAAATACACATATTTTTTACAGCTCTATAAAAATCAATAATAGATAACTATTCCAAAGTACTCTAAGTATTTGGTCGATGAATTTAGGTCTAACCACTCCAATATTTGAAAAAATGTTTACATTAACGATTATGTAATTTAAAGAATTTGCTAAATCAAGGATTCTTTTATGAATGTTCTTACAGTGTTAAATGTGATTTTATACATTTAAAGATACATTATCATATATTAATTGTTTAAAGTACCATCAGTTTTTATGAGGTAACTAAACGAACTAATCTATAGATCAAAAATTTATTCAATGTTGATAAACTTGTGGTTTGGTGTCTCATGCATGACAACAATAATAACTTACTGATTTTTCTCTTGTTGATGTTTTGTTGTAAAATGCAAATGGTTATTTTTTATTATTTTGTTGTTGTTGTTGGTTGTATAAGTCAGATAGTAAACCCTTTATAAGCTGGCTCCAAATTTTATTCAGTTCAGACAATTTGAGTGGAAGAGTTGATTTTATCATTCCATCCAAGGTCACCTGAAAAAAACTTTGGGAAAAAACTCTGCCCGTTTATTTCAGACTGTACTATAACCTAGCGCTGCATATATTTGGTATACAGAACATCTCACAGACACAATATGTAGTAAGATTCTTCTTTAGAATTGCACTTTTGAAGACTGTCATATCATTCATTTCAATCCCCTATATTAATCAACTGAACAAATATATGCAGCTAATTATCGTCAAACGTGTCACCCACAGAAAATAAATATGTATATGTGTGCTATCAAAGGCAATAAAAATAAGCAAATTGTATTGTAAATATAAGTTTGCAATAAACAATGATTAATTCTTGCCCATCCTTGTATTGTAAAGAAAATGGATTTCAAAAATATTACATTACATTTCAAGCTTTGAATATTTGAATGAATAAGACAGTGAGGGTTACAGATCAATTGTAGATAAAAATGTCTGAAAACGAAACAATCCCTACACCGTTGTGTTAACAAATAACTTACCGTTACTTAATCCAATCACATCTGAAGGTAGTGGCATTAGAAGAAAAAGGCATGCAATTTAACTAAAATAATTATTTCTATTTCAACCCACTTCCAAATGAGAAGATGAATGATGATCGAATTCAATAACAACAAAAAAAAACCAAAAAAAAAACATTATGTAAGGTTTTAGTTAAGCCATTTTGGAATAAATATCAAATGGCTAGGCAGAGGTGATTAATGTAAAAATTGAAATCATATTCAGATCATAAAGGAATCGAACAATCAAAGGGAGGAAACAAACTAATAAGGTCAACTAATAGATAAGTCATATCGAATGTTGACATCTGGCTGGAAGCTGGTTTTTAAAAAAAATTTTTAAACAGTTTCTTTCTTTAAATTGAAAAAGGATAGACCCCCCCCCCCCCCCTTCTCTGAACCAAATAAACAATTATTATTATAAAGGACACTATACCTATAAAATTTAAGTTTTAAAAAAAATATGACGCTATCAATGCTTCAACATTATAAAATCACAAAAGAAAGAAGTTTTGTTCATAAATTCAATTAAATCAGTGTAAACGATTAGTTATGCCAAATTCAACTCAGGTCTTTCATCCCAGAAGAGTCCAATGAAACTAAAAATTGTGGGAAATGAAAACAACCCAAAAAACCCCCCAAAAAACAAAGAAAAGGTCCCAAAACAAAACTGAACAAATGATCATCAGCCAAAACATTTGTCATCAGGGTCAACCTCTTTTGATTTCAAAAACATTAATTCCAAGAACTTTTCACCAATTTGTTAACATTAATACCACATCCAACATATTAATATTTATAACACTTTTGTGACATCTTTTAAAAAAAGATAATGTTAACAATGTTAATTCATTTTGCTGTGCAATCTATCAAATGATTTTTTGCATTAATTAATATTTCATTCGCACTGATATAAAGAAAGGAAGTAGCTTAAATTATGTTTTTTAAAATATACCCTTGCGTCAAAATAGGAACATGTATCTGAGATTAAACTCTAAATAAACTAAAAAAAAAAAGCGTAACTTAAATTAATGTTACCAGATAGAAATACACTCAACTCAAAATTTTGAATCAAATGAAAACAAAACTTTCATCTTAAAGATATTTAAACTAAACGATTCTATTGTCGAATACCTTTTTCTGTAGGGGGACTAAGTAAACTGTCGTTGGCCGCTAACAAAAACTTCAGTAGAACTTCCCACGTCTCACGTGTAATCATAGTCGACTCTTTGGCTACGGATTCGATTACTCTTAGAACACGGTGACACAACAACGCTTGTTTGTTGACAAGATCAGGACCTGGTGGAGGAATGAATACATTTCAAACATTTTTCCAGGAAGAGAAAATACTCAAATAACTATTATCCCAAGTTTGATGACTTTCATGGGTGCAAGCAACTGGACCTCAAAAAGCCTGCAAGTCTACTTATGACCAGACATATAATCTGAAAAAGCCTGCAAGATTCATGGACTTACCTCGTCATTTGAAGTCTTGTTCTCAGCATCTAGTCTTCATAATAGTAGTCCACAATTGTTGTATGTTTAATCCAAAGGTTGTAATGCAGTAATTAAAAAAGTGTCCTATCACAGTCTCAGGGGATAACATAGGGTTGCAAAAAGCCGGCGACATTTTTTCCGGTAATCCAATCGGCCGGCACTCTTGCACCCATGACTTTTAACTTTTTATTTCGATTCCAAATGGCAACTAAATTGAAAGCAATCATCTTTAGTGGAGCGTCATGAGTTAGACTTTGAAAGACTTGGCCATGTTGAGTACTTATCATTATATGACGCCCTTCTGCCATGACATCATAAGAAATCGTCACCTAGACATTCCACGAAGGAATATAGATAAATCAAACAAGATGTCTGATGTCAACAGGAATCACCCATGTTGTCCAAATGAGCAAAGTGAGGGTAAATAATCTTGTCCAAGGGAAAAAAAACAACTTACGAGCAGGAGGTCATAACGATTTCTGTAGTTTAAACTGACACCATAAGTTGTTTACAGTTACGGCCCTTTATAGGATACTAGTCTACAACCAGATCTAACACATTCAGCTTTCCAATCAATAGTGAGCGTACAACACAAGGTCAGGGAAACCCTAAACTGAATCTGGGACCAATTTTGGTTCCTTTTTTGTTTTATTTTTTAAAAACATTTCCTACCTCGTAATATCAAATTAATGACTATTTCAATTTTTTTTTTTAAATTATGTCATTGTGCTTCATTTACGTCTGCTTTACCTAACTTACGACTTTTTGTATCTCAGCCATTTAAAAAAAAACCCTAATGAATTCAAATGAAGAGGTTTTAAATTTTTTAACAAATAAATAAATAATTCTAAAATTCATCTTTAAATATAGAGTTAAAAATTAAAACGAATCTTAATTGTAAGACAAACCTGAATCGGGTCTGGGAGTGAAAAGGTTGAGGAGATGATGAAGCATGTCTTGGGCAAATGGGTTTGGGTCTTCTACAATAGGACGGGGCACACATGGTTTGGCGCTGACCAGGGCCGTCAGCCATTCGACATAGACCTTGACACAGTTGTTAATCGTCTCATGCTCCGTCAAAGGCAAACCCAACCCAAAACAAAGAACCTGGATTTTTTTTTTGAAATAGGTAATTTTAAAATATAAATCTTATAACTTTATTAAAAACACAATAACTACAAAATAAATACATTTTTAAAATAATAATCTTAAAGATTTAGCATAACTCAAAGATGTTACTTGGCATTTTTTTCAAATGTACAAAAAGCTCAGTATTGCAGAGAAAAAGATTGAAGACAAAATACATGCATTTGACAAAGACTTATGGATACTTCATTCCGAAGAGCAACTTCCTTATCACCTAAAAGCATTGATAACCGTTTAGTGACAATTTGTGTACTTAGTAATATATTGTGACAGGGCCTAGAAAAAGGTTCCATTTTAAACGACATCAAATGTTCAGATTTTAACTAATCTAGAGTCCATTGTAACACATTCATCTTTGACTCTTAAATCGCGTTGTTTCAATATTTGCCACATGTGTCTTTGCCTCAATGCCAAAGCTGTCACTGTGTTACATCTTACAACCTTGCCTAGTAATGATGAGCACCGTAAGTAACAGGATTGGTGACAATGATTGTAAACCATTGTGTGCTTCATCAACACTTTCAAGTTAACTAATTAGATTACGTTAAGAAATAGGACTAAGCATTGTAAGAGTGCTTGTACAAATAGAGGCACCTGGTGAATTATTGAGAAGAATAAGATCCCTTAGACCACTACAATTCTCATTTCTGTGGGATACCAAGTTTCTGCATCAACAACAGACTGCAGCTCTAATGCAAAACAAAGCGGCAAAAGTGATGACAAAAAGTAAATCTTGAGACCATGTGACCCCCTATTGAGGCAGTTGCATTGGTTACTGGTGGAAAAGAGAGTTGAGTTCAAGAATGCATGCCAAAGTATAAATACCTAAATGAACTTTCGGCCCAAATTATCTGAAATCATTCGTTTTAATTCACAATCCTCCATGTACTCTTATATCCTCATACTCTTATAATCTCAAAGTACCTTTCCCTAACACTATGATTTTCATCCGCTCTTTTACTTACACTGCTCCAAGCATTTGGAACTCTCTATCTCTTCAAACTAAAAGGTCTGGCTCTTTTTTTATCTTTTAAGAAAAAGTTGATAAAAGGAGTTTTTTTTAAACAGGTGTATATAATATTCAGAATTTGTGAGTGTGTGTGCATGCGCGTGAGCCATCTGTTACTCTAAGCACTGACGAGAATTTTATCAACTTGGATCTGGACCAATGGCCGACTAGAGTACTATAGTTACGTCATGATCTGGACACTATATAAATGATTATTGTTATATTATGTTAAAAATCATATCTCATTGACAATATAAAGTATCTAGTTTTATTAACTATATTCTAAGCACTTTACAATATTTACTTCTCCTAGGGGACTAGGTACATATACAGAGATGCCAACCCCATCTGATGAGAATGTGTACAATGGGACCTCAAAATGGGGAAGATTTCATAAAAATGGGTACAATCCTGAAATCGACGGAAACTAACCATTGTGAATGTATAATGTAAAATTCATCACAAACTACTAAATTCTTCTTTAGTGTCAACAAATAGGATATAAGCGTGGTCCTCATTAACAAAAACAATACAAAATATTGTCGCTGTTGTGCAATTGTCATTATTATTATTATTATTATCATTATTTAATAATGATCCAGCAAGCTTAAAATAACAGCGATACGAGCATCCAGGCTATTACAACTGAAGAAAACTGAAGTGACTCCGTCCACTGAAAATGGGTACACTCTTGGGGGAAATGCGTACAAGCGTAAAAGCGCTGAGAATGCGTACAATTCCGCATTTTTGCGGTAGGTTGGCAGCTCTGCATATAACATACAGCATTCCACAAGCTGTCTGTTTGGGAGCTTGCTCTTTGTTTTTGGACATATACAACCTGTTTTACAACGACCTCTCAAAGTAACATCTATCTCCATGGATGGTAAAATGTACGTAAAAAACTGTTTACCAAAGAATATTGCCAAGGTGCCTTAACAATCTTTACAAAGTTAGTAAGCAAGAGGACCGGTCACAGATATATCAATGCATTATTTTAAGTAATCCTACCTCCATGGTCCATTTGACGTCTTTCTCGTCTTGAAGCGAGCTTGGTTCCTCTGTGCCAGATGCTATGCTGAGGCTCTGAGCGATATGTTTGACAACATGACAAGCAACTTCACGGCCAACACTAGATGGAAACTTGTGAAGAACGGATTGGTTCCCCCTGTCACACTGGATCTCCTCCTGCAGTGAGGCCCAGTCCCAATACATGGTGTTCTGAATGCGGCTTTGACTTCTTTCCAGGTAATGATCAGCAAGGGATTACATTCTTGTTGTTTTAACCTGGCATGGCAATGGAATGAAAGAAGGGAAAATATCACAACTGAAGGAAATCATTGATTATACTCAAGAAAGATTAAATAAGGCTTTTTTTTTAAGTGCTTGTAATACTTCTAAATGTCATCAATTCCTAAGAAAAGAAAGATTATAGGACAATTTAAAAATAATAATCATTTCCTACAATCTTAGGACAGGAAGTGGAAGTTCAGTAAAAAAGAAAAGTGACTCCTATGTCTGAAAAGATGTTGAGGATTGCCCTGCCAGTGGTGCAATGTCCATGGCTGACAATGTTCAATGTTATGTGGTTGAGTGACAAGTCCCTTTACATAGCCACCACTTTTATCAGATCCCCTGGAAAATCAGGCTAATAATTTGGTTAGATCTCTCTTTTTCCAACTAAAAATGATTGCTTCCAATAGACTGTTCATATCTGAGGATGTGACCAAACACCTGGCTGTGTCCCTCGTACTATCGAAATTGGATTATTGTAATGCTCTGTTGTATGGCGTTGCGCAATATGATCTGAGACGTCTTCAGATTGTCCAAAACAGCACTGCCAGACTAGTATTCATGAAGCGAAGGTGCGACTCTGCCGGACCTCTACTTCATGACCTGCATTGGCTGCCTGTTGAGAAAAGGATTAAATTCAAAGCTTGTGTTTTAGTGTATCGTTGTCTTGAAGGTACTGCCCCTTCCTACATATCTGAACTAATTGAAAGATATTCAAAACCCTGCCCCTTACATTCGGCCAGTGATTCCACCAAACTCGTTGTCCCTCGAATACGGAAAAATGCTGGAATGAGATCCTTTTCTCATTTCGGACCCTCTGTTTGGAACGCCTTACCACAGAGCATTCGTGAAAAAGAATCTTTGTCTATTTTTAAACGTTCACTTAAACCATAGCTGTTTCGATTTTAGTAGATGATATGAGAAGCAAGATAGGTCTGGTTTGTGTTGTGTGTGTGAATGAGTATGTTTCAGCCAAGGTGATTTGTAATTTATGCCCTTAGAGACTGGTGTCTCGGAGTTATAGTGCTATATAAGTTTTCAGCAATATTATTATTATCATTATTATTATCTCAAAAGACACAGCTCCGCATATTTATAGCTAGTGAATAGAGCAACAGGACACAAGATCTAGTCCCATTCCTCATTATTCACAATAAGAAAATGCTACCTCCACTTATATTATGGAACGGTGCTATAAGATAAGCGAAGAAAACGAACAACAATAGGGACCAGCAGACAAGTAGGTCTAGTCTAGTCTATGAATGACATGCATGTCAAAGTCAATTTCCGTCTCCAAGTTTCAACATGAAACCAAAAGGCATAAAACCAAATGCTATGGGAAAACAGGATAGAGGAGATCCATTCACTTATACTTTTATACGAATGGTGAAGAACCCTCTCCAACCTGAAGAAACAGGGAAGGGGTGACAAAGACCAAATTCCAATCCACAGTCCACATTCACTTCACAGATTCACTCAAGAATCGATCATTGATCATCTCTAAACTCTAAGTTCACTGAATTTCAGTGCACTCTTGCAATCAGCTCTAGTCCTTGATTGGCATTGATCAATGATATCATGAACAGATCGTATAACAATCCGCCTTACCGTTTCAGCAAAAGTGAAGCCAAAGCCCTCCAATCACTTGATTGGTGTGCAAGTGAAGTGCTCGAACTCGATCCTGGCACAGATCAGAATGTTTCTCTCCCGCTGTATCAACTCAAGAAATGAAAGACCAAAAATGAATCAACAGGCAACTCGTCTGGAGTTTGAATAATTCAAACAATGTTATAAATAATTAGGGTCAAACATTTTAACGACTGCGCGCAGTTAATTGGAAAGGTATCCAACAGTTCCTAAACTAACCAGAAACTTGTTGATAACAATAACAATCGTCAATCTCCCATCTTCGCTATCGCTAATGAACTTGGTTGGGGTAAGGGAGATCATCACTAAATAAAAACAATAACAATGCCACTTCCGGATTGAGAAAAGCCCCCCCCCCCCCCCCCCCCCCCCCCCCTCCCCCCCCCCCCTCCTCTCTCTCTCTCTCTCTCTCTCTCTCTCTCTCTCTCTCTCTCTCTCTCTCTCTCTCTCTCTCTCTCTCTCTCTCTCTCTCATTTTGTGACTAATACGTCCCCTACCTACAGCATACTTCAAATTAACCTGATATCTGCGTGAACTAGTTAGTTGCTATAAAGTCGATTTCATTGTAAAACAATATAAATTAAATGAACTTTTTTTCTTCTATTACCCTGCAAAACATCGTTTTGAAGCGATGGGTCACAAATGATTGTTTAGTATGTCAAAGCAGACAAGCCAAAAAATGAATAATATAGAAGGAACGAATTTGACGTCACTCAGCTCTTTGTTATTGTTTTTAGCCAGCCAATTTTTTGAGTGGTTCTCTGGGTTGTATTAATCAGACTATAAATAAACGTTCGAGTTTTCACAATATATATATATATATATATATATATATATATATATATATATATATATATATATATATATATATATATATATAAGTAATACCAACGATTTGGTTATACTAAGCTGCTAGGAGCTGTGACCAAAGTAGGGTTTTGAGTCGGAAACGTTCCGTGTTTGGTATTTGTGACTCGCCGCCTCAAAACGGTATTAAGTCGGGATGATCAGAGTGCTGAGAATAGAATCTATGACCATAAACATCAGACTTGAATTGAGTCCATGTATGGATTATGGAAGAAAAATCATAGAATTTTAAAGTGCTGAAAACCGAAATTTCGTTTTCTTGACCAGCTAAGCTTAAAATTGACCTTTCAGCATCTTGTTTATCCCGACATAATATCGTTTTGAGACAATGGGTCACATTTTGTTCTTTGTTGTTGTTTTTTTTTTTTTGTTTTGTTTTTGTTTTTTTTTTGTTTTTTTTTTAAGCTGTTGTATTTATTGTTGTTTATCACTTTGTACTATCCACAATGTCCCCTCATGGACCCAACCCCAGACAGGAATATTACGAGACGATCGCCTCTGTGCTATTTCTTATATCTTTAGTTTCTACGATGTGTGTTATTTCCTACATCGTTGGATCGAGTACACATCGTAAAGACTAGCTCACATTCATCATGACCACACTATAAAATATTTCAAGAGGATTCCTGTCCATTCTTCATGCTTCTGGATTGTTATTGTCACCACTGTATGGAATTTATTTCAACGGATACGTTTCACAACTCGACAGATCTGTTTCTTTTCTACTCGTTTTCTTTCTTTTTTTTTTATGGTTTTGGTTTTGGTTTTTATGATAATTTGTTGTTGTTGTTGTAGTTGTTGTTTGTTTGTTTCTTTTTGTTGTTGTTGTTTTTGTTTTTTATTTCTTTTTTTCTGGGGGGGGGGGTGGTTGTCTTTTTTACGCACCATATTTTATGCGTTGTTTAATATTCTGCTCAATTTGGCGCTCCTTAGTAACTTAGCCAACACTTATTTTTGTTTACATTCCAATATTTGTATACAGAAAAGACGTGTGGATCACATCGCTGCTGTCATCTGTTATTTTTTTAGTAATGTACGTCTTTATGTCTTCGTTGATTCTCGTTGTTGGCTGAAAATGCGTTTTAAGCACGAAACGTTCCGTGTTTGGTATTTTGTTCAATTTGAAGCTGTTATATTCATATTTTAAAGTTTACATATGGGTTTGTGTGTTGATAGGTTATTTCCGGCTGGCGGATGTTGTGAAGTTTTTTTTTAACTTAACGCATAGCAGCAATAGATAAATTAATAGATAGAGAAATGAATAAATAAATGAAATTACCCCCCCCCCCAAAAAAAAAAAAAAAAACAATAAATAAAAAGTAAACGAAAGCGAATGAAACGCGACAGATAAATGAAAGTGATAAAAGATAAAGGAGAGTTGCATAGGAGATATTGGGAAGGAAAAATAAGCCTGCAATAAATTGAATAAAGATGTATAAATGTGGACCATCGCCTCAATCGGGATGGTTAAGATGTTGAAAATTGAATTTATAGCCAGAAATATCAGACTTGTGTTGAGTTTGTATGTTTTATTGATGAGAATGGATACCATATTTTAGGGTGCTGATGCCAAAAATTTATATTTTTAACCAGTTTTAACATTAAATTCACCTTTTAAGCATCTGGTTCGTTCCGACATACAATACCGTTTTGAGACGATGGGTCACAAATGCGGATATTTGCTTAGCTATGGATTAGTGCAGTAGCGATGTCTCTGTCCGAAAAAAAAATGTAATATCGCCTAACAGGCGTCATGTCTCGGCCAACATTTTAAGTCGGCTATGCAGTCTTGTGGTATGGCATTCGCTTTCGGGTAGGAAGGTCTCGGTTCGAGCCTCGCTCGACGCATAGTTGAGTCCTTGGAAAAGACTCTTTACTCACATTCTCTCGCCGTGCTCAGGTGAAAGATCAGTACCTGGTCGTTAACAGCATTGTCTCTGTCCGAAAAAAAAATGTAATATCGCCTCACATCCACATGTCTCGTTCTACATGTTAAGTGTTGCTGTTGGCTAGGGACCCTTCGTAAAGCGCTCTGAGCACGTTTAGTGGATATTGCGCTATATAAAATCTCAAGGTTTTTTTTTAAAGTGTTGCTATTGGCCGGGGATCCCTTGCAAAGCGCTTTGAGCATGTTTAGTGGATACTGTTGCTCTATACAAAAGCTCTTTTTTTTTTTAAACATGTTTTAATTATTTTGTTTTTTAAAGTGAATGAAGTACTTAATCAAAACTAATGATTGTCCATTTCAGGCTACATCTACTGGGATAGATCGTGACCTTCGTAAAGTTATGGCCTGATACTGACCAAAAAATGACGTCAAAATGCCAGTCTTTTGCCACAAAAGAAAACAAATAGTGAGTTGTATTCAATAGTTAAACCAATGAAATAACTTGTTTCCATGAGCTCTACTAACGACAACTCATTAAGCGGTGCAAAAACCAAATAATGACGTCAAACTGCCAGTCCTTTTGGATTTCAGTGTCAGGCTATAAGATATCGATGGCTACGGATAGATACCGTAGAGTCAATCTGCTTGAAATTCCTTTATCAAACTAGGGAGCAGGCACTTGTGTAAGATTGATAAAGATCTGAAAAGATGTGTATGAAACAGTGCCAGGTGATGTTTACACATGTAGAAGAGTTCATTTTGACAATACGCTTCAACAGCCGTAACGTCACTTCCCCCGTAATGACGCATGGTAACTTAGCAACTGGTTCTAAAATATCGGAACAATGGCGGACGCCCTTATGAAATATTTCTCCGACGAGCATAAAAGCGTATCCAGAGGGAAAAAAAAAACCCCCATTGTAAATCTGATCATGTTTTGACTTTTACACATTCTGATCAAAAGACATGAAAAGTTCTAGCCAGCATGAAGAATATAAAGTTTCATAGTACTGGTTTTCTTTGTTTAGAAACACGATGGCCGCCGTTGCTGGGCGACGTGACATCAGACTATTGAATCCAATATATATGTGTTTTAATGTAGGGTAGATGGTATAGTAATGTGTATGTAACGAGTTTGCGTATATGGATGCAGAGAATTCCGTATGTGGGGTTGAGTGGGGTGTGTATGTGTATAGATGTGTTAGTGTGTATGCTAGTTAATATATTCTGACTGATGTTTAAGCGCCATAGAGCACAGGTCAGTGGATTATTATTATTATTATTATTATTGTTATTGTTATTATTATTATTATTATTATTATTATTATTATTATTATTATTATTATTATTATTATTATTATTATATATATTATTATTATTATTATTATTATTATTATTATTCATTATTATTATTATTATTATTATTATTATTATTATTATTATTATTATTATTGTTATTATTATTATTTTATTATTGTTATTATTATTATTATTATTATTATTATTATTATTATTATTATTATTATTATTATTATTATTATTATTATTATTATTATTATTATTATTATTATTATTATTATTATTATTATTATTATTATTATTTGCAGGTCTGATAACTCAAGTTGTTATATGGTCTCATTGTTCTCATGGAAATAATATGTCTGTATTCTCAAACCAACGCAAATTAATCTCCATTACAACAATGTTAAAACAGGCCCATAGTTGGATTCAGTAGTCTGATGTCACGCCGCCCGGCAACGGCGGCCATCTTGGTTCTAAACAAAGAAAATCATTACTTTTCATTCTTCATGCCGGCTAGAACTTTTCATATGTCTTGTGACCAGAATGTGTAAAAGTCAAAACATGATCAAATTTATGGGGTTTTTTTTTCCCCTCTGGATACGCTTTTATACTCGCAGGAGAATTTATCATACGGGCGCCCGCCATTGTTCCGATAGTTTAGAGCCAGTGTTACTAAGTTACCGTGCGTCATAAGGAAGGAAGTGACGTTACGACTGTTGAAGCCTATTGTGGCCGCTTATCTATATCGTCACCTAATTTTAGCAAAACGACAAATTTTATTTCAAAAGTTTGAATACCAACTTATTTATATGTAGTATCTATGTTTTGCAGATAGGACCACTATAGGTCTTCCGAAATTTTAATTTTAATAGAAGGAACTTTAACCAAAAGACAGCTACGTGGTTTGTGGTATGACACTCGCTTTCAGTCGGATCGGAAGGTCCTGGGTTCGAGCCTCGCTCGGCGCATAGTTGAGTCCTTGGAAAAGACCCTTTACTCACATTCTCTCACCTTACTCATGTGTAAAATGAGTACCTGTCCCTTAACAGCGTTGTCTCTGTCGGGAAAAAAAATTGTATTATCTCCTTAAAGGCATCATGTCTCGTTCTTTATGTTTCATGTTGCTGTTGGGCAGGGACCTTTTGTAAAGCGCTTTGAGCACGTTTAGTGGATATTGCTCTATATAAAAGCTCAACTTAAAAAAAAAAATAAGCTCAACTGTAGCGATTACTATTTTCATCTCCTAAAAACTACGAATGTTTCCATTTTCACGTAGGCTAGTCAGGGTAGGTCATATGGTTATTAATTCTGTTTTAAGTGTATTATAATATTGTACTCGTAGATAGGTAGAGCTATAAAAGGTAGGGCATTTGTGTATTATAATGGAGATATGGTAGCACACCTACACTATAGGCCGAAAGGCATTTTAAGTAGACACCGTTGTAACTCGACATTCAACAGATCCTTCTTTAAATAAAGTCGACATTCTTCCATACAAAAGTTAAGGATACACGGTGATCGCGATCTTAAGGACATAGGTAGTTATTTCAAACGGGACGCCGATTAGAGTCGACTGCAACATTCCTTGATCGGCGGATCGATAAATCGATAAGGACTTGCTTGAAAGATAAAACATAGTTATTGCCCATATATAGAGAGTGAGAGAGGTATAGTCGTAACTTTACACAGTGCCTAGAGTTGTAAGAACGTTCGTTTTAAAGTGAGATATGATCATCTATTCGCCGTTCGTGATTCATTACATGATATGACCGATATAATTTACAACACTTATAAAATGTGTGTGGTATGAGTGAGAGTGAGGAGGAGGAGGAGGAGGAGGAGGAGGAGGAGGAGGAGGAGGAAAGGAGGAGGAGTAGGAAAGGAGGAGGAAGAGGAGGAGGAGGAGGAGGAGGAGGAGGAGGAGGAGGGGGAAGGGAGAAGGTTGCGGAGGAGGACAAAGAAGAAGAAGAAGAAGAAGAAGAAGAAGAAGAAGAAGAAGAAGAAGAAGAAGAAGAAGAAGAAGGAGAGAGAGAGGAGAGAGGAGGAGGAGGAGCAGGAGGAGGAGGATGAGGAGGAGCAGGAGGAGGAGGAGGAGATGGAGCAGGAGGAGGAGCAGGAGGAGGAGGATGGGGAGGAGCAGGAGGAGGAGGAGGAGGAGGAGGATGAGGAGCAGAAGGAGGAGGATGAGGAGGAGCAGGAGGAGGAGGAGGAGGTGGAGCAGGAGGAGGAGGAGGAGGAGCAGGAGGAGGAGGTGGAGGTGGAGCAGGAGGAGGAGGAGGAGGAGCAGGAGGAGGAGGAGGAGGTGGAGCAGGAGGAGGAGGAGGAGGAGGAGGAGGAGCAGGAGGAGGAGGATGAGGAGGAGCAGGAGGAGGATGAGGAGGAGCAGGAGGAGAGAGGAAGATTATGGGGGTAAAAGGAAGTAAGAAAGAAAGACGGGGGAAATAGTCAAAAAATGAACAGAAAGTTGACGTTACACAGCAAACAAGATTTTAAAAAAAATAATAATAATAAAGACAGTAGAGGAACCGACGTTTCCTTATGCAGGTCTGATAATCGAACCGAATTAGGGACTTTGTTTAATATTTGTGTAAAGGACAATAATATGTTACTTTGGTTTGGGAGTACATAATATTTCAATTACAACAAGGGGCCCCGTAACAATTTGGTTAGCAGACCTGCAAATTAGTGCATGTCGGGAGGAAAATAAATGAACAATAAATTTCTTTGTGATCATAACAAATATGCCCTGATTATGTCACCCACACCACACTGTCCCCAGCGGGTTGTTTTCGTACCTGCCCAAAAACGGCCAAGTCGCGGGCCATTGAGAGGTGCATAAATTTCCTCATTCTACCGGTTGACTGCGCATGCCGACTTTTATTTACATTTCTGGCGTCACAGGCAACGGGCTTAGGCCCGCAACTTTCTGTAAGTTGTTTACTGTTTCGTGTTTACATTCGTTGAATGCACATTTCGAATTCTATTTTTTTGTTTTTGTTTTGCACTGTCGATAAATACTGAACGAACTGGATTATCATGATATTCTAACTGTAACAAGGCTGTGTTATAGCGGAGGCACTTTTCAAGTTTGTCTTTCTTTCTCTTGGGTCTTTAACTTCCCCTGCTATTTCCAGCAGACTATGTTCGCACGGTAATCGAACATGTCATGTCATTGCATTCCAGACCGTTATTTATGATTAAAACTTAAAGCATTCATTATCAAACTCATATTAACCTATATGAGTACAAATGTCGAACCCTCTAACAAATATATATTTTAATAATAAATATTTTCAATCGTCAGAAGTAATTATTTCACACGAGCAAACAGCTTCCGACTGCAGAGAGTGCGAGTCCCACTGTGTTCGATACCAATAGTTCGATTTGGAACTATTCAGGCAGAGCCAATGATTATTGACTATTGATCTGATAGGGAGAGGTGACAAAACCTTATAACGGACCGGCACTAACCTTGCGTTATATTTCTGTATGATTAGGTTGCCTAACCTGACCGAAGCATGTTTAAGCGTGTTGTGACTTTGGATTACCTTTGCTATTTCGTGCACTTGTTTCAGGTAAAATAATGTATCTATTTCCTATTTACAGCAAAGGTATTGAAATGTATTAATAATCATTTTTCATTTTTAAAAGATGACTGTTACTTAAACCTTGTTTATTTTCTATTTGATTTGATTTTAAGTCGGTACTGAAATAGCAGACAAACTCTTCTATCTAGCTAGTCTGGTATTCAAGCTGGAAGTAAAACTCTCCATGTTTGTATTACTGAAACATTGTTGAAGGCAAAGGGAGTCATCGAATCGGACATTCGTTGTTCGTGTCAACGATGAAATTTAAAGATATTTAAGCCTTTTGGTCTTAAAGATATATCAATAATGTAAGGACATAATTATATATGTTGTAG
>NC_088360.1:23052469-23057469 GCF_034508935.2 Berghia stephanieae | reverse complement strand
TATTCTCTATTGTCTTCTGGCACTTTCCTACTCACTTCATTTCTTGTTGTTATCAACATAAGTACCCACTCCACTCACTTTTTTCTCAATTTGCCTTATAGATAGTATGCGCTTGGCTGAGAAGCTCATAACATTGCCATCCGGAAGTATAACGGACCAACACACAAAACTGTGTGTATCCATGAACGTTTATAGATAGTATGCGCTTGGCTAAGAAGCTCATTACATTGCCATCCGGAAGTATAACGGACCAACACACAAAACTGTGTGTATCCATGAACGTTTATAGTCAGGTTGATACAGTTCAGTGAGCATTACTCATAAACGCGGATGGCAAAAAACAATAACAAAGACATGAGTGACGTCAACTTCGAACTATCTATAGACTTGTTCTGTAACATCTCCTCGACAGGAGACTATGTTTGCATGTTCTGTCGTGGATGAAAATGAAGACCCATCAACGAGATAAAATCCTTTACTGTGGATTTTATATATATATATATATATATATATATATATATATATATATATAATTTTTATTATATTTTTTTTAATACGCTAGCTTTCAACACGGTGCAAAATTATTCCAAAGCCCACACATCACATAAGTGCAAAAACAGCCCCAAAAAATCAAATAAATCTACCCACTTATACTTATATAATATTTATCTATTATATTTATATTATAATATTAATATATGTATTAGAAGTCATACTTCACATACACGATCTCTGGTGTAAATAAAACCGCAGGCTGGTTATAAAAAGACACGATTAGCCTTTGACCCTGAGGGACAAGAGTACAGAGAGACCGGTCACTCGGTCACTCCTTTGACCACTACCCTAAGTTGGTAGATTGTCTTACTTCAGAAAAGTGAGTGGAGCAGGCACTTATGTTGGTAACAACAAGATATGAAGTGAGTAGAAAAGTGCCAGAAGACAATAGAGAATAAAAAATTTTTTCGCGGCGGTGGTGGGGTTTGAACCTGCGACCTTATTGGTACGACAACTCCGCCTGGCAGGTGAGAGCGTGGCTCTACCGTGTGAGCTATCCACGAACACAAAAATATTCGTTTCAAACCCAAAGTCATTTCTAGATCCCTCTCTCACCCACTTCTTGAGATCGCCGATTCGTTCACCACCATCGCGAAGTAATTTTGACCAGCAGTTAAGCTTAATAGCCAATATTCTCATCACAAACATATAACATAGAAACGATTGAGACATTGAGTATGCTCCGGTGTATGGGGTGAATTTTTAATTCAGAAAAGTGAGTGGAGCAGGCACTTATGTTGGTAACAACAAGATATGAAGTGAGTAGAAAAGTGCCAGAAGACAATAGAGAATAAAAATTTTTTTTTTCGCGGCGGTGGTGGGGTTTGAACCTGCGACCTTATTGGTACGACAACTCCGCCTGGCAGGTGAGAGCGTGGCTCTACCGTGTGAGCTATCCACGAACACAAAAATATTCGTTTCAAACCCAAAGTCATTTCTAGATCCCTCTCTCACCCACTTCTTGAGATCGCCGATTCGTTCACCACCATCGCGAAGTAATTTAAAAAATTTTTATTCTCTATTGTCTTCTGGCACTTTTCTACTCACTTCATATCTTGTTGTTACCAACATAAGTGCCTGCTCCACTCACTTTTCTGAATTAAAAATTCACCCCATACACCGGAGCATACTCAATGTCTCAATCGTTTCTATGTTATATGTTTGTGATGAGAATATTGGCTATTAAGCTTAACTGCTGGTCAAAATTACTTCGCGATGGTGGTGAACGAATCGGCGATCTCAAGAAGTGGGTGAGAGAGGGATCTAGAAATGACTTTGGGTTTGAAACGAATATTTTTGTGTTCGTGGATAGCTCACACGGTAGAGCCACGCTCTCACCTGCCAGGCGGAGTTGTCGTACCAATAAGGTCGCAGGTTCAAACCCCACCACCGCCGCGAAAATTTTTTTTATTCTCTATTGTCTTCTGGCACTTTTCTACTCACTTCATATCTAGTTGGTAGATTGTCTTACTACATTGTTTTAACTCACTCAAGCCTAGAGATTTTTGCTCCTTTTCGAAATCGGAAAATAGGACTAATATAATATTAAAAATGAGCATGTACACAGATAGTTTTACTCAACTATCATTAACGTGTAAAAACTAAAAGCATTATATTTGATACTACGCCTATAATTCGTCTCAGAGAAATGTAATAAGAAATAGGCATGGGGGTAAAAGTAACCCCGGGTAAACTACGGATATAGTCGGTGTTAGGGTTGAGTGAGTTAATCACCTGTGTGAGAGAAGTGAATTAATTCCTTTATCCAACGTATTGAACGAATATCTAGCTAGCCGAGTGCTGACTGTCTGAATGAGCCGTCTGTCGTGTCACTAGCATTATGTTGTTGGTATTAACCATGAGTTTCCTCCCGTGTTCTGGAAAGACAAATATTTATAAAAAATTGTTCAGTCAACTCGTCCTTCTAATATCGATCGATTTAAATAATAATGATAAAAATGTTTCCCTTTATTCATCACATAGGGGAACTTTGTCCCTAGGGTATATTCCAAGGGAAGACTGGAATAACCCAGGCGTCAGCCGCAGTGCAGCGCCGTAAATTGAGCTAGGGCGAGGTGACTTGCTCAAGACCACACAGCGCAGAGGCGGGTGATCGAACTCGGTACCTTTCGGGTACAAAGCAAAGACCGTACCACTGAGCCACGCTGCCCCCTTATTTATTTGTCAAAAAGTCTCAAACCTGGAATAAAGTTAAAGATTCCAATATCATTTCTTGAAATGCGTGGATTTTCAGACTAATTTCCTGATTTCATGGGAAATTTTAAAAACACTCTTGAGGGTCACATAATATTTATTCGTACAGATTTACATATTTGTTCTTACGTCATTTATCGTATATTTTATTAGTTTTTTGTTGGGTTTTTTTTTTTTGACTCGAGAATTTAAAATAAATATATTTTGGCCCTGAAATCAACCGCGAACGGTGAACCGAAGACACATAGAGTATGCGCTTGGCTAAGAAGCTCACAACATTGCCATCCGGAACTATAACGGACCACACCACATAACTATGTGTAACCTTAACCGTTTTTAGTCCGGTTAATATTGTTTTTTGCCATCCGCGTTTATGAGTAATTCTCACTAACAAAGACCCGAGTGACGTCAACTTCATTCTATCTATAACCCGGCGTAAAGAGCCCACAGATACTGAGCAACACTCACAATTTTAACACAGATGATTGACATAAATGCATCGTGTCGTCAGGTTTTGCGGTGCAATTCCTTTATCAGTGTGTCCAAACAATTGTGAGAAATACTAACTTTGCTCGAGCCTCAACAGTCGTTACGTTACTTCCCTCTAAATGACGCATGGTAACTTAGTAACTGGCTCTATACTATCGGAACAATGGCGGACGCCCTAATGAAATACTTCTCCGACGAGCATAAAAGTGTATCAAGAGGAAAAAAACCCCATAAATCTGATCATGTTTTGACTTTTACACATTCTGATCACAAGATCTATATGAAAAGCTCTAGCCAGCATGAATAATAAAAAGTACAGATTTTTGTTGTTGTTTAGAACCAAGATGGCCGCCGTGACATCAGACTATTGAATCCAATGCTCTTCAACAGTCGTAACGTCACTTCCTTCCTAATGACGCATGGTAACTTAGTAACACTGGCTCTAAACTATCGGAACACTGGCGGACGCCGTATGAAATATTTCTCCGGCGAGCATAAAAGCGTACCCAGAGGAAAAAAGCACATAAATTTGATCATGTTTTGACTTTTACACATTCTGATCACAAGATCTATATGAGAAGCTCTAGCCAGCATGAAGAATAAAAAGTACAGATTTTTTTTTTGTTTAGATCCACGATGGCCGCCGTGACATCAGACTATTGAATCCAATTGACATGTACTTAGGATATCTCAGGCCTTCTCATACAGGAAATAAATAGTGAAGGGGACGAAACGGAGTAAATGGCAGGAACTATTCTGATTGGTTAATGCTTAGTAACGGGCGAACCATCAATGATATTACCATGAGGTGAGCTTGCATTCATTAGGATACACACATAACAGAACTGATCTATTACTTAATGCATTCCTTCCAAAGTCCTTGACGAAAATGTCTTCGGTAGATAACTTAGTCATGGGTATTATGATATGATTATGTGCTTACCACATAGCATTTACGCGCGTTACTGCGGAAGTGACCAAGACTACATCCATTACAGATGCACTTAGTCACGCCGGTACAAGACACGCCTTGTCAAATATAATCACGGAATTTGATGGACACTCGGTCGCAAGGTGCAAGATGCAAGGTGTACCAGCTTTTCCAGATGTCCCCAACTAAGAAACATTTTATATACGTTTATTATGATATGTGGAAAGTGGCACCCTCCCCCCACCCCCCGTCTCGCCTCACCTCCACTTCCTCTCTCCATTGTGCGGCTATGTGGTCTTGAGGTATGACACTCGCTTTCGGATCGGAAGGTCCTGGGTTCGAGCCTCGCTCGGCGCATAGTTGACTCTTTACTCACATTCTCTCACCGTACTCAGGTGTAAAATGAGTACCTGGCCAGTTAACAGCGTTGTCTTTGTCCGAAAAAATTATAATATCGCTAACAGGCGTCATGTCCCGTGCTACTATGTGTTAAGCGTTGCTATTGACCAGGGACACTTTGTAAAGCGCTTTGAGCACGTTTAGTGGATATTGCGCTATATAAAAGCTCAAAGCTCAATTATTGGTCGATACTACTCTTTCTGTTGGGTTTATTTATTTATTTTGTTTTCTTTATTGCTATAATTTGTTATTGTAAACATCAACCAATGAATATCATAAAATATGCCGTCAGAAATCAAACGGTCTGTTTTGTTATTTTGTGGATAAATAGGAATTATCAATAAATATAATATATGTCACTATAATCATTTAGTCGTGTGTTTGGTCGTTTGTTTGTGTTTTTTATTTTAGG
>NC_088360.1:23044969-23049969 GCF_034508935.2 Berghia stephanieae | reverse complement strand
TCACTGAACTAATATATTATTATTATTGAAATTGTTTAACTCAATTGCATTTACGAGAAAAAATTAAAAAATAAAAAATAAAAAGCGTATCTACCAAAATGATTCCCTTGTTGGCTTAAAAATGTCTTTTAGACACCTTGACTTGTTTGTGTCCTATGGAAACGATAGCTGACTGTAAGAAGTTAAAGTTGATGTGAATGTGTCGTCTGTGCAAATAGAGAGTTCGTGGTTTTGGTGACTTGGAATCTATGGCATGGACATTTGGTTTCATGCGGTTTGCAGTGAGAGAGAGAGAGAGAGAGAGAGAGAGAGAGAGAGAGAGAGGGGGGGGGGGAAGGAGAGAGAGAGGGGGGGAAGGAGAGAGAGAGAGAGGGGGGAAGAGTGAAGGAGAGAGAGAGAGAGAGAGAGAGAGAGAGAGAGAGAGAGAGAGAGAGAGAGAGGGGGGGGGGGGGTCATTAAATGAGGTTGAAATAATGTACGTGACTTTGTTTCGATTGTGACCTAAACCCCAAATTCGATACGCCAAAGTGAGGAAGTATCGTGGCACCTATGGGCTACATCCGCTTTATCCTGTCTGTTGATAACAAATATTATTGTCCGTGTTTGTATTCCACACCATAATAATAAGTGATGAATTTGATACACTGTGGAGTTGATTGTGTTGTTAACAACAACATGTCACCATAACACACCACACGACTGTGTAGCTGTGTTGAATTTAGAATATGTCCTTTTTAACCAGGTCATAACTTGTGGGTTTATTGTGAAAATTCTGGTATTGACATATCTACACATAAAAATGTAACATTCCTACTGTTTTTGATCAAAGATTTCCCCAAATCCAACACTGCTATTAAAAACATATTCAGAAAAGTGAGCGGAGCAGTCACTTATGTTGATAATAACAGAAAATAAAGTGAGTAGAAAAGTCTCAGAAGACAATAAATAGAGAATAAAAATTCAATCCGTATGGATGGCGTCGACTGTATAGCGTCACTCTCACGGCCAGGCGGAGTTGTCGTATTAGTAAGGTCGTGGATTCGAGCCCCAATCGCTGCGAAATTTTTATTCTCTATTGTAGTCTGAGCCTTTTCTATTCTCTTCATTTTCTGCTAACAAAAACCAAAGTCTTAACGGAAGGGGGAGAGGGTGACACGCTTTGTTTATAATGTCGTTCCTTGATTGAAAATTCAATAATTCCAGAGTCATATGAGGGTCAGATGATACCCGCGAATGATGACTCATGCTGGACCATGTCTCTGGCTGGCATCGGCCCATCCATCCACGAGAATGTCTTCTTAACTCACTCAGTCCTAGAGACTTTTGCTACTTTTCAAAATTGGAAAAAATGTATTCAAAATGAGTATGTACATAGATAGTTTTATTCAACTACCATTAATATGTAAAAACTAACAAAACAAAAAAACATTAGCTTTGATACCACGCCTATAATTTGGCTCAGAAAAATGTAATAAATAGGCATAAATGGGGTAAAAGTAATCCCGGGTAAGCTACGGATATAGTCGGTGTTAGGGTTGAGTGAGTTAAATTTTGATCTTGGAGGTTTAATTAAGAATTGCCAGTTTGGTATTTTGAAATGCCAAATTTACCATGACAGTTATTAGGGTCATTTATTGCTTTTACTTTAATTGTGTTTAAATGATTTTTTTAAATTTGTGTGTGTGTGTGTGTGTGTGTGTGTGTGTGGGGGGGGGGGTTGGGAGATCCTTTAAATCAATAACATTCTCTTCGACCGTTTAAATCGTTCTTAAATGACATTGACAGACGAAAGTTGATTTTGCTGTCTGTATGAGTCACGGCAGAGTTAGTTAATGGATTTTTAAAAAACCTATACTTTTTATTGAGAAATGTTTAAATACAATACATTTGTCTTGGGTCTTCTAAGGATATACATTACATATGAATGCTTTCGTTGTTGTTCTCAACTCGTTTATTTTTAATTTAGCTGCAAATCCTAAACATCAATGGCATATTATTATTATTCTTCTAGTCTCGTCCATCGTGAAAACCATGCATGTCGTTTATAAAAGCAGAACTGATCGCCGCCAAACCGTGAGAGCGTGATGGTCAATCCTTGTCCAGTGCAACCTTCATTCATTCATTCATTGTTTCCATTCTGCATTCTAGCGTCCCTTTTGTCTTGTGGTGGTCATCAACTCTGAATCAATAGTTGTTATGGTCGCTGAAGAAAGTGGACGTTTTATTTAAGATAGTGAAGTTGGTTGAACTAGAACATTGACGTGTTTTACTCGTATGGCAATGTGAATCCATCTATTTTCATCGTTTGTCTGAAGATCCAATTTTCTGAACGTCATAGTTTGTGGATATAAATATGAATGGGTTGAGCTGACTCCTATTCATCCTATGACTCATGGCATGGAGACCACAATCGGGAAAGACACGTATTCAAAAATTTGGCCAGAAAACTCATCCTTAAAAAAACTGATCGATTTATAGGACCCTCATCCGGGCAACAACAAAAAACAAATCACTCTCTCAAACCTTGGACTCTAAGGAATACCTCGCGAGGTCCCAGGTTTGAGAGAGTCTTTTTTTGTTGTTGTTGCCAGGATAAGGGTCCTTTAAATCGATCGATTTTTAAAGGACGCGTTTCCTTGCCAATTTTTTGAATACGTGTCTTAAAGTCCCAGGTTTGAGAGTTTTTGCCAAGATGATGGTCCTTTCAATCGATCGATATTTAAAGGACGATTTTTCTGACCAATTTTTTGAATACGTGTCTTAAAGTCCCAGGTTTGAGAGTTTTTGCCAAGATGATGGTCATTTCAATCGATCGATATTTAAAGGACGATTTTTCTGACCAAATTCTAAAATGATATGTCTTTCCAGTGAATGATATTTGACTAGTGAATGGATTTCCAACGTTGACTCCAATGGATCGTTTTTCCTATAGATTTGGTTTACGGTACGGGCTGCCTGACGCCAGTGTCAGTGATCGTGAAAATACTGACGAAAGAGTGAAAATTATGGAGAGGCTTCGTATGGGGAACAAAACAGACAATGTATTTATTATACAAGTTATTTTTGCATTTTTTGTTTGTTTTCCACGTTGATTTGTGTTTTTGTTGTACTGACGAAGGGTTTGTACCCGAAACGTCCATTGTCTGTTTTGTTCCCATACGAAGCCTCTCCATTTTCACTCTTTCGTTAGTACCTTTTTATAGATTTGGTTAAAACGGTGGTATTTGTGCCTCGCGTCGTCACGGTATAGATAGTTCGAAGATGACGTCACTCATGTCTTTGTTATTGTTTGTTGCCATCCGCGTTTATGAGTTATGCTCACTGAACTGTATTAACCCAACTATAAACGTTCATGGATACACACAGTTTTGTGTGTTGGTCCGTTATACTTCCGGATGGCAATGTTATGAGCTTCTTAGCCAAGCGCATACTATCTATAAACGTTCATGGATACACACAGTTTTGTGTGTTGGTCCGTTTTACTTCCGGATGGCAATGTTATGGGCTTCTTAGCCAAGCGCATACTATCTATAAACGTTCATGGATGCATACAGTTTTGTGTGTTGGTCCGTTATACTTCCGGATGGCAATGTTATGAGCTTCTTAGCCAAGCGCATACTATCTATAAACGTTCATGGATACACACAGTTTTGTGTGTTGGTCCGTTATACTTCCGGATGGCAATGTTATGAGCTTCTTAGCCAAGCGCATACTATCTATAAACGTTCATGGATACACACAGTTTTGTGTGTTGGTCCGTTATACTTCCGGATGGCAATGTTATGAGCTTCTTAGCCAAGCGCATACTATCTATAAACGTTCATGGATACACACAGTTTTGTGTGTTGGTCCGTTATACTTCCGGATGGCAATGTTATGAGCTTCTTAGCCAAGCGCATACTATCTATAGATATGTCTCGACAGATGTACTCGTAGATGTTGAAAACGGAAGTTATAACAAAAAATGTAAGGACATGGGTTTTATCTATTCTTTTATTTACTCGATTCAGTTTCGTTCCCATCCGAAGCCTCTCTATTATCACCCTGTCGTTAGTATTTACTATTAGATTCAATACGGTTTCCGTAAGAGCAAGACTTTCGACATGTCGTATTCCGTATCTTTTGAACATTAATTCACTTTTCAACTTCCGGTTCAGTCCGATAAAATACCGGATCGAGGTGGTGTGTCACATTTAAAACATTTTCCATGTCTTGGGTGGGGATAGAAATCCCTTGCAATTTATCATAAATTAAAAAATAAAATTAACGTAAGTGCCAGTTTATTCTTTTGAAGTTGATGGATTGCTGGTCTTGGGTTATTTATTGTCTTACAATTTTTATGATATGGAGTGTATTTTATAGCGTCATTCGTCTAGCTTGTCCCTCAACCCTCAATGTTATTTCACTGATCGACATCAAAGTCATAAAGAATGAAATTGACACAATGGCTGGGATAGAATAAATTGATTCTAATCCCTCTCGAATCTACTGGATTACAACCTCATAAATGTTAACTATCAAATGCAGGACTTGAATTTATATTGGCTAGATGTTTACGACTTTCTTGACATAACGCTTTTCTTGCTTAAACGTATACACTGCGAGTTTGTTATTAAAATGTACACAAGTATCCTATTCGACTTCACCATACGTTATACTAGATACTACAGTGTGCAGTCTTTGTTACACAGAGATTTGATCTTCATCCTTAGTATGCTTGTTGTCAATGATCGTGTTATAATACGATTCAATAGTTTGATGTCACGCCGCCTGGCAACGGCGGCCATATTGGTTCTAAACAAAGAAAATCATTACTTTTTATTTTTCATGCTGGCTAGAACTTTTCACATGCCTTGTGATCAGAATGTGTAAAAGTCAAAACAAGATCAAATTTATGGGGTTTTTTTTTCCTCTGGATACCCTTTATGCTCGCCGGAGAAATATTTCATACGGGCGTCCGCCATTGTTCCGATAGTTTAGAGCCAGTGTTACTAAGTTAC
>NC_088360.1:23019969-23039969 GCF_034508935.2 Berghia stephanieae | reverse complement strand
ATTGAGTTAAGGGCTTCAGACTTCATTTCGTCCCCTTTGCGTTTTGATCAGTAATAAAGAAGGGGGATAGACATAATAATCTACAGTATGAGGTTTTATAAATAATGTTATTCCAATGGGCATGATCTATATTACAATGCCATGTGTTCGGGGTCATTGGTCACATTGCAAAGTGTGCTCAAAATGACCCACATAGTGAAAAGTGTTCACAGTTTGAGTAATATCAAACGTTACAATTGGTCATTTTGATCAGCATGATACATGGGTATGTTTACACGTTTCATAAACAAAGCAGCGTGTTTAGATACGCTGAGGAATATCCAATCGTTGTACAGTAATAGATCATGTGATTGATGACTAAGTTGGACGAAAACACGAATATAGATCGCTCCCATTCCGCGCATTAAAATAAAAAAATATAATAGCAACAACAAAAACAAATAAAAAGTGCCCCGTTTTACCGGCACTATGTTTCCCGTCTGTGTGAGATTTTGTATCGTAGCTAGTCGAGGAGGTACATTGGTAGAAAAATTAATGCCAAGCTGTGTTTTTTGCTCTTTTCCTAAACTTTTCCCATTTGTTTTTATTTTTTTATTTTTTTCTTCAGTGCATTACGCAAGTCAGAGTTCAGAGTATTGAAAGAACTCACAAGGTCTAATACTATTGTGTGTTTTGTATAAAGTATAATATTATGATTTCTTCTTTTTTCACGGTCAGTATAATATTTGACATGAATTGTTTCAAGTTCCGAATTTGATCCCTAAAGCTGGACCAAACCATGCTCAATGCGCTGCAATATTGACATGGCCATTGATTAAACTTTTTCCTCTTTCTTATAGACTGACTGTCCTTTATGGAAATTAATATTATCTGATTCATTATATTATGGTCGAGCAGACTTTGCAAGTTATTTTCCCTTGGATGGAATGGTCGAGGATTCAAATTCTGTTATTTGGTACATAATATTATATTATATTATGTCCTAAGTAAATTTAACGACTTGTTACTTCTTGAATTTCATTTTTGTGATCCAATCAGACACGAGGCCTTGACATGGTTTGGTGGGATTCGAAAGGCGGTAGGCTATAAATCACGTCCTTTCTCTCTCGTGCCAATTGAGGCCATAGTTCAGGCTAATAATGTGAGAAAATGTTTGCACGATTATATAATCCGTGCCGATGTGTTTATTTTATTATGTGTGCCGGTATGTATGTATGTGGTGTGATGTGTGTACTTTTGTTTTGGCGGTGAATTCGAACGACACAATATAACGTGTGCGTACTAGTGCGTACAATTGTAGAAATGTGAAGTGGTGTTAAGATGACGATGATTGAAGAGCCCTGCAATGTTCTTCTACGACTCCGCGTCTATGTTACTTTGTACTTGTTTTGGTGACGGACATTCTATGGCACACTATGAAGTCACTGGTCACAGGACGTAGGTGACCTCCCTTCTATCTACCATCACCTGTCGAATATTTATACCTGACAAGTGGTGATGATCGCTGGACCTTGACGGACGGCCCACTACAATAGGAAAACAAAATTACTGACTTCACGCTGAGAGGGTTAGTGGACCAATCATATTGGAGGATAACAAAAATACCCAGCGCGACCGTCCAATCAGGAAGCTGCAGTGCATTACGGCGGGGAATAATTTAGTATGTATTGATCGCACCCTCCCTCCTCCCACACTCGGGCTGTGTGAGTGAGTGAGTGAGGCTGGCTGGAGTCCTTGGACACAGACAGACAACACGGCGGGGGCAAGAATTGTTGTGGTGTTTGGAGTGAGTGATGAACACAGGCGGCTTGCAATGCTTGTGTGTGACCTTGTTTGTACATGTATAATATATCTTCACCCATGCATTCATTGAATGAATGCTATTATTGATACAATATTATGAATAACATATATTGTCGACGAACAGACACGATAATTGCCAAAAACACCGCTCCTGGAATTGTATTGTTTTATATTTCTATTTATTGTTTGGATTCCATACAAACTGTTGCACGCTCACGCACGCGTATTATTAGTATTATACTGTGCTCACGTTGGATTATCTCTTCAACTACACACGCGCGCGATTTTTTGTCAAGGTGTATAATGTGTTAGTTGATGTCATCTCCTTGACCCTGGGATCTGATAAGCAAGACTGATAAAGACAATACTGTCATATTCTGGAAAAACCTATATATAAAAATTTGGCCAGAAAACTCGTCCTTCAAATATCGATCGATTTAAATGACCCTCATCTTGGCAAAAACTCTCAAACCCGGGACTTCCTCGAAGTCCCGGGTTTGAGAGTTATTGCCAAGATGAGGGTCATTTAAATCGATCGATATTTGAAGGACGAGTTTTCTGGCCAAATTTTTATATATAGGTTTTTCCAGAGTACGGCTGAGTATAGTAATTAGGCTATCATCTTACAATAAATCATATTATTATATCTTGTCAGCAGCGTGTCAATACACGATTTACAGTGTTGATTTGAATTACTATTAGTTTGTGATAACTACACACATATATACGTATAAGGATAGATTGGATTTCATGTGCTCAGTTTTAAAATATTATGACCCACCGTCTCAACGCCCTATTATTCTGGATGAAGTCTGTGCTGGAAATCGAATTCTTAGCTATGGATATTAAACTTGGGTTTCATATCTATTCTTTGTGGATTAAGAATAAAAAATACATTTATTATTATTATTATTATTATTATTATTATTATTATTATTATTATTATTATTATTATTATTATTATTATTTATTATTATTATTATTATTATTATTATTATTATTATTATTATTATTATTATTATTATTATTATTGCAGAAGTCCCAACGTTATTTCTTATCATTTTCATTCTAAATTCACTGTTCACGGTCTTGATTCATCCCCAAATAATACCGTTTTGAGACGGTGGGCCGCAAATATTTTTGCTTAGTCTTAGTATTTTATTATAAAATATACATAATCTGTGAAATATTTGTCCATATCCTCTGGAATGACACACCTACATAATAAATTGAATGTTCCGATTGTTGTCTATATTATATAGACAATGTAAACAGTAAATTAAATACACACGATCAACACACACACACACAAACACACACACACACACACACGTTGCATTGTGTAGCGTAAAGGAAGAATATTTTTATCTCCATTCATCCTTATCTCACGCTGTTCTGTATGCAAATGTAATCTCAATCTGTGCAAATTCTTTCACTACTTTCACACACAATGGATAAACACAACAGGAACACATTATAATGTGTATTTCATTCTGTGTCAATGCTATTTAGTGTGTTAGATGTATTGCGATCATCGTGATCATCATCATGGTCTAAGACACACTGGGGATGTGAATGTTATGACAATGATTTGAACAAACATGGATTACCTACCCTAGCTGTAAATAATATACATACATATTATTATTTTGGTTGTGGAGTATAGAATCAAATACAGCAAACATGGAACGAAGGCCCTGGTTAGGATCTTCGGACCAAACAATGGAAAAGGCCTTTAACGAAAGGGTTACCCTGTTGAAAGGTAAGAGAAAGAAGATTTAAATCATTATGCCATGCATCCTGCCCCAGGTTTGATTGTTAAATACATTCAACCTGATACATGTACACATTTGGAGGTCTGATAACCTAATAATTGTTATGGCCTCTTTACGACGTGCACACATAATATTTGCAAACCAGTACAAGTCGCCTATTTGTAATGGAAATATTCCCAAACTAACACAAACTATTATCCATTACAACCGACGCTATATATATATATATATATATATATATATATATATATATATATATATATATATATATATATATATATAATATATATATATACAGGCCTGTCATCCGAACCCACTTATGGGGGCCTAGTTTAACATTGTTGCAATGGACAATATATTGCGTCATTTTCAAAGATTTCCATTACAACAATGAGCCCGTCATGAATTGGGTTATCAGACCTGGAAATAAGTACACGTTGATTACAACACAATGTACAAGCAACCCAAATAATTGTGTTCACACATGCAAACTATAATATGTAGGTGGAACTCTCTCCCATCACACGTGAGATGCTCGGATTCGTTGACAACGTTCAAATCTCGCTTAAAGTTTTATCTTTTTACGTCATAATGTTGCAATATTATTTTCATATTTTGTTGTTGTTAAATTGAATTCGTATCACGTTTCCTTCACACTTGTCTCACTGTAATATGTTTTGTTTTATATCACTGTAAAGCGCTTAGAGCCTGTGACAACGGGGTAAAGCGCTATATAAATGCCATTTATTATTATTATTATTATTATTATTATTATTATTATTATTATTATTATTATTATTATTATTATTATTATTATAATCTGTAGGTAGATTGACGTAGATTAACCCATTAACCGCGTGGTTGGAATTGTATTGTTATCATCTAGACGTGTAGATAATAATATTGTTCAAATGAAATTAAATATCATGAAAACACACCACGCACGTTCTCACCAAATATTCCAAACATTCAAGTCATGACGTCACTTCCCTCGTAATGGCGCATAGTTACTTAGTAACTGGCTCTAAACTATCGGAACAATGGCTAACGCCCTTATGAAATATTTCTCCGACGAGCATAACAGTGTATCCAGAGGAGAAAAACATTATAAATACGATCCTGTTTTGACTTTTATACATTCTGGTTACATGACATAATATGAAAAGTTCAAGCCAGCATGAAAAATATTAAATACTGATTTTCTTTGTTTAGAACCACGCTGCTCACCGGTGCTGTGCGACGTGACATCAAACTATTGAATCCAATTTCGTTTAATATAATTAATTGTATTAGTCACAACTTCATCTTATATTATTGCTATATTATATTATACACGGCATAAACGGCCGTGAATCAATGATGGGCGAGGTCGGTATTCTGTATTACACATAGTCACCTACACACTCAACAATTAAACCAAGCTATGTAGTAATTAATGTCAACAATGGAAATGAACAATCGTTCTATTTATATATATATATATATATATATATATATATATATATATATATATATATATATATATATATATATATACATACATATATAAACAACCCAAGAAAAAAGCAAAACAAAAAAAAAAACACAAAAAACCCAACCCCCCCCCCCAAAAAAAAAAAAAAAAAAAAAAAACCCAGTAAATAATATAAACGATGAAAATGAACAATCGTTCTTTATATATTTAAAAAAAAAATTAAAAATTTATATTTTATTAAAACCTAGAAAATCTACACACATAAAAAAAAACACAAAAAAAACCCCACAAGAACACCGTGTATTTTATTATAGTATAAAGTAAGGGCCTAGTCGTGTATGAATAGTTTTACTCTTCTTATTTTTTGTTCTACTCTTATTCTTTTATCCCCATCTGTTCTATTTCTATCCATATTCTTGGTTCAAATCCATCGTCTACTTGTATTATAGATGTCGCT
Source organism: Berghia stephanieae (assembly GCF_034508935.2). Classification (NCBI taxonomy): domain Eukaryota; kingdom Metazoa; phylum Mollusca; class Gastropoda; order Nudibranchia; family Aeolidiidae; genus Berghia; species Berghia stephanieae. Next base: position 23,034,460 of record NC_088360.1, on the reverse strand, counting down.
GCTCACATCAAATGTGGTGGATAATAATTTTATTTACACCGCTTCTGTCATGATTTTTTTTTGGAGCTTTATATAGCGCAGTATCCACTAAATATGCTCAAAGCGCTTTACAAGGGGTCCCTGGTCAACAGCAACATTTAACATGTAGGACGGGACATGCCGCCTGTTAGGCGATATTACACTTTTTCGGACAAAGACAACGCTGTTAACGGCCAGGTACTCATTTTACACCTGAGTACGGTGAGAGAATGCGAGTAAAGAGCCTTTTCCAAGGACTCGACTATGCACCGAGCGAGCGAGGCTCGAACCCAGGACCTTCCTATCCGAAAGCGAGTGTCATACCACTAGACCACATAGCCGCACCGAATGAATATGAATATTATGTCTTTGAACACTATGGCAAACTATGCGTATAAAAATACTACTTTTGTTAATGTATGAGATCGATCGCGGGTGCAGTCGAGATATTTTTTGGACCCCCCCCCCCCTTGTCCACCCAGCAGTGATTGGGTCGTTGGATCTGTTAGATCTGGCGGAAAGTACTTTGCGATAGACTAGCGTCCTATCCAAAGGGAAGCAAGAAATTGCTATTGCCCCATTTCACGCTATAGAAACTGGATAAACTCCGGCTCCATGGGCCGAATGGCTGCGAAGGACTACTATAATATAATCATGTATGAAAATAATGTCTATCAGACCAACCATGCCAGAGTTAATCTCGATGTCTATACTAGCATGAAACGGAATTCATCGATTGCTTGCCTTCCTCTACATCGGACTCTATTCTTTCCGCCAGACCTACCAAATTTTAGACCCAGAGACCTAATCACGGCTTAGTAGATGATATAAAGTATAAAGTAACGCTGAGTCGAACCAGGTCCGTTTGCGCTTGGAAGCTATTTGTGGGGTGGTGGAAACTCGATTTCACATTAAACACGAAGGTCTGAGTTCAAACCCTTGCCTACGCGCCAGGCTTTAAGTATAAAATCCACAGTAAAGGATTTTCTCTTGTTGATGTCATCCAAGACGGAACATGCAAAAATAGTCTCCTGTCGAGGAGATGTTACAGAACAAGTCTATAGATAGTTCGAAGTTGATGTCACTCATGTCTTTGTTATTGTTTTTTTTTGCCATCCGCGTTTATGAGTAATGCTCACTGAACTGTATTAACCTGACTATAAACGTTCATGGATACACACAGTTTTGTGTGTTGGTCCGTTATACTTCCGGATGGCAATGTTATGAGCTTCTTAGCCAAGCGCATACTATCTATAAGGCATTTTGAGAAAAAAAGTGAGTGGAGCAGGCACTTATGTTGATAACAACAAGAAATGAAGTGAGTAGGAAAGTGCCAGAAGACAATGGAGAATAAAAATTTTCGCGGCGGCGATGGGGACTCGAACTAGGGTGGCTCATACGGTAGAGTCACGCTCTCCGCGGCCAGGCGGAGTTGTCGTACCAGTAAGGTCGCGGGTTCGAGCCCCCATTGCCGCCACGAAACTTGTATTCTCTATTGTCTTCTGGCACTTTCCTACCCACTTCATCTCTTGTTGTAAGGCAAATTGAGGGAACTGATAATTATCCCAGGCTCGAGAAGACAACTTAATTTTCACCGGAGCAGTCATTACCTCCGGCCAGATATTATAATAATACACTATGAGTACTCGAATACATGAACTGGGCCTGCGGTAACCTAGAAAGACACGTATTGAAAAAAAAAATTGCCAGAAAACTCGTCCTTCAAATATCGACCGATTTAAATGACACTCATCTTGACAAAAACGCTCAAACACAGGACTTCTCGAAATCCCAGGTTTGAGACTTTTCGCGAAGATGAGAGTTATTTAATTTGGTCGATATTTAAAGGACGAATTTTCTGGCCAAATTTTTAGAATACGTCTCTTTCTAGACTACGACAGTGTACGGGTTCATGTTGTAACTGGTCTACTATTAACTATGTATTGCTCGATCACTAGTTTGTCCTACAATAATATAATGATAACACGTACATAGTAATACCCCCCCCCCCCCAATTAAGTCTGGCCGTGTCCATTACAGGTTGAACGCGTGCTATTACTCAACATTGGTCCCAGGATAGGAGAAATGAAAGAATGGGGTGACCATAGAGAATACTTGTGGGGGTGACCACCTAATCCGATAATATGAATGATGCCCTGCATCCATTGGCATACGTAATCCAGGGAAGTTGTTTTACTGGTTTTCCGAACGAACAGGTGGACAAACTATACATACATACATACGAGAGCCAATTTTTAGCAACAACATTTAACAGCAGCTCTATTGGTTATCGACTTGTTTGAAATAAAAGAATTAACGAAACACTGAATATGGAGCGGCTTATCCCTGTGTCAAATTAATGATGTTTATAGCCTACACAGATAAACGGATATCGTTTGTTTAGCTTGTAAAATTTTGAAAAGGAATTATTGAGAAATTGAGAGAGAAAGGAAAAACGAGAGAGAGAGAGAGAGAGAGAGAGAGAGAGAGAGAGAGAGAGAGAGAGAGAGAGAGAGAGAGAGAGAGAGAGAGAGAGAGAGAGAGGCGGGAGGAAAGAGCGAGGCGAGAAAAAAAAAAAAAAAAAAGAGAGAGAGAGAGAGAGAGAGAGAGAGAGAGAGAGAGAGAGAGAGAGAGAGAGAGAGAGAGAGAGAGAGAGAGAGAGAGAGAGAGAAGAAGAAAGAAGAGAAAGAGAGAGAGAGAGAGAGAGAGAGAGAGAGAGAGAGAGAGAGAGAGAGAGACCTTGTCTTTTTTCAAGTAAAAGTTGTTTTTCCACCAAGTTCTGTGTCAAAGTCAAAGGCACGTCTTTTGAAATTCCTATAATATTATTTTACCCAAAATCCCAATTATTCCATTCTAATCGTAGTTATAGCGTTCGCGTTCGTTCACCAACCGTCGCAGACTAGGAGTCCTGTATTCTCTATGCCAACCGTGGCCTTGACTCGTTTTTATTGATCATTATCACAGTTCACACTTCAACAGTGAACGTTTACAACAATGCCGGATTGAATAGGGATCCTCGTTGAAGTATCCGGCCACTCTCTCGATCGTCTCCTGTAAAGCTGTAGCAAGGCCTTGCTAGAGATCGGTATAAAGCTGCGTGGAACATTAAATTATCTTTTGGCTTTTGTATGCTGAATTCTACCCAAGTTTGATGAATACTCAATAAATTCGTACATTGAAACCCGTGACGAGTCGCTCGGAAAATTTAGCTCCTCTTCCTCTTCTTTTCTCTCCCTCCTCATCCCCCCCCCTTTTCTACCCCTCTTCCTCCTAATCGTCCCGTTCCTCCTCCAGTACTATAGATAAATAAGGTCGATGTGAAAGAATATCAGGGAATGAGTCTGCTATATTACGTTGTTTTCTTCTTTGAGTCTATCATGTCGATATAAGAAATAATAGTGTTTGGTCCAATTCACTTAACTCACTCAATCCTAGAGATTTTTGCTACTTTTCAAAATTGAAAAAAAATGTATTAAAAGTGAGCATGAACATAGATATCTAGATGGTTTTTATTGAACTACTCTGTCATGTAAAAAAAACAAAAAAACATTAGCTTTGATACTACGCCTTTAATTTGTCTCAGAAAAATGTAAATAATAGGAATGGGGTTAAAGTAATCCCGGGTATACTACGGATATAGTCGGTGTCAGGGTTGAGGGAGTTAATATGGCAGCAGTTTCTTATGGTGCTCGTTATGACGCTCGACCCAAATCAACAAGGTCCCAACCACATCCAATAATATGGACGAAAGTACTTAGCAATGGGGTAGAATCTTGTTTAAAGAGTAATAGGCGATATAACCTCTTTGGTCTATTTTGCACATTTCCGGTCGCTGGATCATGTTTGGACACTTTATCTTGAGTTCCATCTTGGATGTCTAAAAAGTAGTGCTTCACGAAGCTGGAATTTGTCCCCGGTTTCTATAGTATTAAATAGGCGATAGCAATTGCATGCTACCTTTGGGGTAGTACGCTAGTTTATTGCAAAGTACTTTTCCCGCCAGATTTAACAGACCCAGCTACCCAATCACTGCTAGGGGTCAGGAAAAATCAATAAATCGACTTCCCCGGTTTCGATCCCGGCCCCTGCTTTGCGTGTGAATCGAGTACTCCACCAAATGAGCTGTCGTAGAGAGGGAGAAACAGAGAGAGAAAGAAAGAAAGAAAGAGCGAGAGCGAGAGAGAGAGAGAGAGAGAGAGAGAGAGAGAGAGAGAGAGAGAGAGAGAGAGAGAGAGAGAGAGAGAGAGAGAGAGAGAGAGAGAGAGAGAGAGAGAGAGAGAGACCTTTCACAAAGTTCTGTGTCAAAGGCACGTTAGAAACTCTTTTCAAGTTTCATATTAGATTAGAATTTCCCACGAAATAATTAATTTATAATAGGTTATGAGAATCTTACTTTCTCTCTATCCAGAGTCGTCCTCGTTGACGTTGGCTGCCCCCCCCCCCCCCCCACGCTGCGATGACAAAAATCTGCCCTTTCTTTCGTCTGTTTTCGGTTGATTGAGAATCTACCTGTAATAATAATACGATTTAAAAAAAATAGCAATACACAGTACACAGGTTGATACTTGTTACGCTTGCAATGTGTCTGGACCTGTACGGTGACCGGTGGTCATCATTCAAGTGAAATAATCCTCTTACCCTCCAGCTATATCCACACTACTCCCCCTCCCCCCCCCCCTTCCATTTTACCTCACAATCCAATCTGATTTGTCTCGGAATGGTACCAGGACCCAAACAACAACAACAATACCGTATTGTGTTGGCCATGCAATCTCACTCTGGAAAAACACTTGTAATAAATATTTTAAATTGGGCAGAAAACTCGTCCTTCAAATATCGATTGATTTAATGGGCCTCATATTGGCAAAAACTCTCAGACCTGGGACTTCCAAGTCTCAGTTAAGGTTTTTGATCGATAAATATTTGAAGGACGAGTTTTCTGACCAAAATTTTAAATAAACGTATAGTTACAACGAAAGAGAAAATACCACCCCCCCCCTCTCTCTCTCTCTCTCTCTCTCTCTCTCTCTCTCTCTCTCTTTCTTTCTCTCTCTCTCTCTCTCTCTCTCTCTCTCTCATTCTTAAACATGAGGTTCTTTCTTTCTGTATTTATTTTTAAACATTTTGTTGTTGTTTTTTTTTTTGTTCTCTCACCAACTTTTGTACTTGGTGCACTTTGTACTCGGTGCACTTTGCCCCTTGTTCGTTGCACGGTACATTCCCGGGTTTTGCTCTGTCTTTTGTTGGTTCTTAAAGAAAACATTCCTTATATCATCATCAGTGTTAGATGTCATGAAGACGTTTGTACGTGTATGAAGGAAGGGCTGGGGGTTAATTTATAAATAATTAACCCTTTGCACATAGAGCTCGATTTTATTTGAAGTTAAAACTGGATTCCCAATCATTGTCACTCGCCTCTTGGTATAGATAGAACGAAGTTGACGTCACTCAGGTCTTTGTTCTTGTTTTTTGCCATCCGCGTTTATGAGTAATTCTCACTAAACTGTATTAACCAGACTATAACGTTTAAGGTTACACATAGTTTTGTGTGTTGTTCCGTTTTACTTCCGGATGGCAATGTTGTGAGCTTCTCAGCCAGACGCATACCATCTATAGACAGTTAAGTTTGAATCTGGAGTTGAAGTCTTGTGATGTGGCATTTCTGTCGTGGTCTGAAAAAAAAAAACCCCCAACCCCCCTCTCCCCCCCCCCCCAAAAAAAAAAAGTAACGTATTAAAAATTTTGGCCAGTAAACTCTTCCTTCAAATAGCGGTCAATTGGATTCAATACTCTGATGTCACGCCCTTCCAGCAACCAGCAGCTTGGTTCTAAACAGACAATCTGTACTTTTTATTCTTCATGCTGGCTAGAACTTTTTTCACATGTCATGTAATCAGAATCTATAAAAGTCAAACCATGATCATATTTATAATGTTTTTCTCCTCTGGATACGCCTTTAGAGAGAGTTGGAGAAATATTTCATAAGCGCGCCCGCCATTGTTCCGATAGTTTAGAGCCGATTACTAAGCTACTATGCGTTATTACGAGGGAAGTGACGTCACGACTGTTGACCGCTATTGAAAAGACCCACATCTTGGCTGTTTATTGTTGTTGTTTTTTTATATTCATTATTATTTTTTCTTTTACCAGATAAAATATGAGGGGGATTTTGATTTCAAAGAGATTTTTATTATGATGATGTCCTGTCACCGTGTTATGACGAATGATAATATAGTAGTAGCTCACCAAACAAAGGGTTTGATACGAGCTGTGTCGGCGGCTAGAATTGGATTCAATAGTCTGATGTCACGCAAAGCAAAGGCGAGCAGCGTGGTTCTAAACAAAGAAAACTGGTACTTTTTATTCTTCATGCTGGCAAGAACTTTTCATATGTAATGTGATCAGAATGCTCGTTGGAGAAATATTTCATCAGGGCGTCCGCCATTGTTCCGATAGTTTAGAGCCAGTTACTAAGTTACTATGTGTCATTACAAGGGAAGTGACGTCATGACTGATGAAGTCAATTATTAATATAGAATTATGTTAACGAACAAGGGCTTTTCAAGCTCTGCTTTTTGGGGTAAAAACACTTCATGCTGCATAGATAGTAAAGCCTATGTTTTTATATATACAATGTCCACTAAATGTGCTCAAAGCGCCTTACAAAGAGTCTTAAGTCAACAGCAACATTTAGCTTGTAGGGAGGAGACATTATTAATTAATGAACATTGTTACTACATGTAATATTAGAGGAAAAAAAGACACACCCATTGTTGAGTTGATACGTGTTTATTTCTATAAACAACCCACACAATCTTGTTGGGCGGATCATATTAATTAATATGAATATGAATAGTAATATGAATGGGTTTTTCTCCTTGTGTGTGTGTTTGTGTGTGTGTGTGTGTGTGTTTGTCGTGTGTGTGTGTGTGTGATTGAAAGAACACGTGATGTTGATAGAGAGAACGTGAGAGAGAAAAAGAGAAAGAAAGAATGAAAGAAAAAAAAATTAAGAGAGAGAGAGAGAGAGAGAGAGAGAGAGAGAGAGAGAGAGAGAGAGAGAGAGAGAGAGAGAGAGAGAGAGAGAGAGAGAGTCGTTTGTATGGTTTGGGGGGGGGGGGTGAAGGAGGGTCATTATAGATAGAATGCGCTTGGCCAAGGAGTTCACAACATTGCCATCCGGAAGTATAACGGACCAACACACAAACTCTGTGTAACCATGAACTTTTATAGTCTGGTTAATACAGTTTAGTGAGAACAACTCACAAACGCGGATGGCAAAAACAATAACAAAGGCCTGAGTGACGTCATCTGCATACTATCTATAGGTCAGCACCATAGCCCTCCTATACCTAATTGGTTCGTGAATGTTGGGTGTGTTGTTGTTAGTGCAATAATTGATGTGTTGATTAGGAGGGGGTCAGTGAGTTCAAATTGGGGTCACTCCTGGATCATTCCATACTTGCATATAGATAGTTCGAAGATGACGTCACTCAGGTCTTTGTTATTGTTTTTGCCAGTTGTTCTCACTAAACTGTATAAACCAGACTACAAAAGTTCATGGTTACACAGAGTTTGTGTGTTGGTCCGTTATACTTCCGGATGGCAATGTTGTGAACTCCTTGGCCAAGCGCATACTATCTATAGATAGTTCGAAGATGACGTCACTCAGGTCTTTGTTATTGATTTTTGCCTCCGCGTTTATGAGTAATGCTCACTGAACTGAATTAACCAGACTATAAACGTTCATGGATACACACAGTTATGTGTGTTGGTCTGTTATACTTCCGGATGGCAATGTTATGAGCTTCTTAGACAAGCGCATACTATCCATAGATAGAATGAAGTTGACGTCACTCGTCAAACATTCTCAAACCTGGGACTTCAGTATTCTGGCAATTGTTTTAAATACGTGCATTTTCATATCACGACAGAACGGCGTATGTTATCCTTACTTCCTTCATAATACATACCAAGATTGTACCTAAGTTCTATCACAATCACTTCTTTTCAAATTGAAGGTTAAAAGATATGCCCTCCATTAACCGTTACCTGTCAATCGCAGTACTCCAGAAAAACTCTTTTTTAAAAATTTAGCCAGAAAACTCGTCCTTCAAATATCGATGGATTTAAATGACCCTCATCAAAGCAAAAACTCTCAAACCTGGGACTTCACGAAGTCTTCTTTAGTCCCAGGTTTGAGAGTTGTTTTTCTTTTTTCCAAGATGAGGGTCATTTAAATCGATCGATATTTGAAATATGAGTTTTCTGGCTAAATTTTTAAAAACGAGTTTTTTTTTGTTTTTTTTTTTTTCCAGAGTACAGCAGCTAACTGGGATGATACAAAAATTTCCTTTTGGATGAATAAAGTACATTATTATTAATTATTATGATATTAGATATGATCACGTCATCGTTCAATGGGCTGCATCTATCTTTGTTGTCAAACGACAAAAGCTTTTCATTTCTTTTGAAAAAAAAAAAACCCAACCCCCCCACACACACAAAAAAAAAAAAAAAAAAGAAAAGAAAAAAATGGCCATTCCCTTGTCATTGATAAGAGCAATAGGATGAGTTGTTGACACAAAGCTACCCAGCCATCCGTAATTCCTATCTCCACGTTACGTTTTATAGGGAATGAGATTAGAGGAAGAGTAGCGTCCCTTGATTGGACGTCACCCATAGTCTGTGACGTCACCGGAGGAAAAGTTATTAGAGAGAGAACGTCATGTTGGTTGTGCGCATGCGTCTCTCGTCCTCTTGAGGACGAGAGACGCATGCGCACAACCAACATGACGTTCTCTCTCTAATAACTTTTCCGTCGGTGACGTCACACTATAGGTGACGTCCAATCAAGGGACGCTTCTCTTCCACTAATCTCATTCCCTATATTTATAGCCCCGGGTTTTTTTTTGGTATAATAATGTATATTTTATGTCGTATTGTTCACATAATACACAGTCGCTTCAGTATATTATAGGATCATCTATAGATAGATACATTTAATCCCGCTCCGCAAACAAAATATTGCGTTAGCTTCCTTAAACGATATTATAAGTAATGTTATGAGATCGAAGGTTATCATTATTTTAAAATCGGTCATCGCCTTTTAATTTGTTGATGGCTGTAGAAGGGCTTTTGCCCGAAACTTTCCGTTTTAAATTATTGGTTCCTTTAATTTGTTTTTTTTTTTTTTTTGTATGTTAGTTTGTATGTTTTTCTTTTCTTTTTTTTTTTTTCTTTATTAAGCTCTTACATTAATTTTTGTTCGATACATTTTTCATTATTTTATTTAGGGATGCTTTTAATTTATTACCAGACACAACTGTCACTTATGTCATGTTTTGTTCCATTAAGTAGAACGTGCATAATAATGGATAAATTTATGTCATGCTAAGTTATTCACTAGATCTTACATTAATTTTTGTTCAAAACATTTTGCAGTATTTTATTTAGGAATGCTTTGAATTTATAACAAGATCAACTGTCACTTTGTCATGTTTTGTTCCATTTGGTAGAACATGAATAATAATGGATACGTTTATGTTATGTTTAGTAACTCAGCGGCGCATACTTGAGTCCCGGCAAAGACTACTTACTCACATTCTTACCATACTCAGGTGTGAATGAGTACCTGGCCGTTAACATAATTTATCTGTCCGAAGTAAAAATGGGATATCACAGAACAGGCGTTGTCCTCGTCCTTTATGTTAAGTATTGCTGTCTGGGTGGGGTTCCTGACCTCCCATTGCATAGTGGGCAGGGAAGTACATACTGTGTCTTCTATCCCCCTATGTCTGGGTGGGGTTCCTACCTCCCATAGTGGGCAGGGGGGTACATACTGTGACTTCTATCCCCTTATATCTATTTTCCAACATGCTTTCTGTCTTTGTCTTGGAAAGAGATTACTTGATTTTGTCCTGGCCCTGGCTGGAGTCCTGGCTGGGAGGGAAACAGTCAAATGCATAGTTATTGTTCTGGGAGATGATATTTTTCTCCCTTGTAAATCATCTCTCTGTTATGTATTGTTATATTTTAAAAAAAATTATAATGTAGGCATTTGAGTGTATTCCTCCTTGTTGGATTTTGTGCTTGTGTCCGGATGAGACTTATAGGTGAACTAAGTACATTGGTGGTATGCTCTTGGAATCTACATCTGATCCCTATTTGTTCCCAGTTCCCTTTTGTCTTCCTTTCTCTTGGGTGCTTTAATTATAACTCTAGAAGTTTATACTATCCCATTTTATTTCTTTTTACTGGCGCTGATATAACCTAAATGTGGTGCAAGCGCCGTGAAACCCTTAAAAACAAAACCATAATTATTGCTGTCGGCCAGGGATCCCTTATATAAAACGTTGTGAGAACATTCAGTGGGGACTGCGTGTCTCAGCGGTCTGGTCTTTGTTTCGTACCCAAAAGGTACCGAGTTCGACTACCCGTCGCGTTGTGTGGCCTTGTTCAAGTCACATATCCTTAGCTCACTTTGCGTCGCTGCACTGCGGCTAACGCCTGGGTTATTCAGTCTTTCCTTAGAATAGATTCTAAATAAAAATTTCCCCTAAATAAATGCTGATTCAAAAAGAATTCCGTGGCACAATGTCATACAATTTTTTTGGTTCTCATTTTGGCCTGATGACCTTTCACTCTATATGGGTAGATTATGATGACCTCCATGACCTCCAGTTGTCAAAAATCGATATATTGTTATGAAGTAAATATTTTCCTGCCACACCGTTAAAATGTATTAGGTACATGTTTTGCCTCTCTACGTCAGTATTTTAAAGGCCATTCAACTCGCCTCCTACACTGAGGTAGTGGTAGGCTACGCGTTTCTGTTATAACTATTACGCACATCAACGGTTTTACCGCGCTTCCCATGTGTGTGTGTGTGTGTGTGGGGGGGGGGGGGGGGGGGACCACGCCCATAAGATAACGGGAGGTATGATATTATTATTATTATTTATTTCTATTTCAACCAGGATGGAAAATGTAATCTAATATTATACATAGTAATATCTCAGTAGGGTAAGGAGTAAATAGAGTTGATTCGAGGCAGGGGAAGGGAGAATTGTAAACATTGGGGGCTGTCAAACTCTGTCAGTTATTAACATTCTTTTTATTTTCTTTCATTCTTCCTTTTTTCTTTCTTTCTTTCTTTCTTTCTTTCTTTCTTCCTTTCTTCCTTTCTTTCTTTCTTCCTTTCTTTCTTTCTTTCTTTCTTCCTTCCTTTCTTTCTTTCTTCTTTCCTTTCTTTCTTTCTTTCTTTCTTTCTTTCCTTCTTTCTTTATTTCTTTCTTTCTTTCTTTCTTCCTTTCTTTCTTTCTTTTTTTCTTTCTCAAAATGGCTGGCATTCTTTCCCACGTATAACACATTGCACCTCTCAAAACTGCTTAACTGCTTTAACTTTTTAAAATAATTCCACAATCTGAGTCACCTGCAAAATCCACACACACACACACACACACACACACACACACACACACACACACAGAGACCCCCCCCATATAATATATATATATATATATATATATATATATATATATATATATATATATATATTATACGTTTACTTGTCAGGGGACAAAGATTTTGACAAATTGTAGTTTTGAGACCGCGCAATTTTGAGAATACAATAAAACAGTTTGTAGTTCATACCAATAGATCTATAACTTTTCCTATGTAGTAATTCTTATGGATTGGGACTTGAATGAACGAATGAAAAATATATATGAATAAATGAATGAATAAATGGATGAATTAATAGGTGAATGAATGAATGAATGAATGAATGAATGAATGAATGAAAGAATGAATGGTACAGTAAGCTGTATAGGTATGTACGATAACCAAAACAAACCCACCAAACATAGTACGTACGTATGTACTTAATTCACGTCACAGGCCCCCCGCTCTATTTACATGTGCTTGAGTTCATGATATTTAATTTGTCTAGAGATGGATAAAAAGGGCGTTCTCGGTTATTTGATTTCCGAATAATAATATATGGACCTTTTATTATTATTATTATTTTAATTTTTCTTACTTGTGGGGAGCCCGCGATATTTGCGGAGAAATAGAGGCTATCACGAGCAGGCATTCGCCCGTTTTAATTATTCTACAATCGTGTTTGTGGAAATTAACATTGTGGATCGAGACGAATGTTTTGAGTTTTGAGCCATCATCACCAGTCAAAATCGGTCCGGTAGTAAAGTCTGTAGGTGCGCGCAAATGAATCTGGCAACAGGGTGGCCAGATGGCAATTTCCAACATCATTTTGACGACCGGTCATTTTGTCCTAGCAGATTTTATAAATAAATTATTTGAATCAAGGGGTGATGGAATTATCCTTGATTTAAAAACACAGTTCGCAAGTTGCTCGTTTGTTAAAAACAAAAAACAAAAACAAAACCGCAAACAATACAAACAAACATAAAACAAAACAAAACAAAACAAAAACACCCCCCCCCCCCAAAGAAAAACACAAAAAAAAAAAAAACCAACAATAAACAAAACAAAACAACAAAAACAAAACAAGACAAAAAAAAAAAGTAAAACAAAACCAAACCTACCCTCTCCCTCCTCATACCCAAAGTATAGACAATGGTTTATAAGAAAGTATAAACAATGGTTTTTATGGAAATGTTAAGTTTGTTTTAACGCACGACGGTCTTTGTTAGAATCACGCCTTCCACTAAACACCAAATCGAAGAATATTAAATATTTTGACTCTCGTGGCTCATCGGAGTCGGGTGTCCTTGATGCCTTCCTTGCACTCGAAGGAACCTTCATTGCACTCAAGAAACCTTCCTTGCACTCGAAGGAACATTTCTTGCACTCGAAGGAACATTCCTTGCACTCGAAGGAACCTTCCTTGCACTCGAAGGAACACGAGAAGGACTTTCCACTAATTTATATTTTCCAACGATCTAGTATGTATTTTTATGCAAATACTCTTCAACAGTCGTAACGTCACTTCCTTCCTAATGACGCGTGGTAACTTAGTAACACTGGCTCTAAACTATCGGAACAATGGCGGACGCCCGGATGAAATATTTCTCCGGCGAGCATAAAAGCGTATCAAGAGGGGAAAAAAACACATAAATTTGATCATGTTTTGACTTTTACACATTCTGATCACAAGGCATATGAAAAGTTCTAGCCAGCATAAAGAATAAAAAGTAATGATTTTATTTGTTTAGAACCAAGATGGCCGCCGTTGCCGGGCGGCGTGACATCAGACTACTGAATCCAATTGAGTCAGATATTAATTCACCCTACTTATGTGTTGAAAGAGAGTGCTCTTCGTAACTAACACGAGCCAGCGTGTTTTAACGACAGGGATGTTCATATCATTATGATATTAAATCTGTCCTCACCCAACCCAAGGCTGTGGGTCTGCGTGGTGCATTGTGTACTATTAAACATTGTAATTGGATTCACTAGTCTGGTGTCACGTCGCCCAGCAACAATGGCGAGCAGCCTGGTTTTAAACAAAGAAAATGGGTACTTTTTATTCATCATGCTGGCTAGAACTTTTCATATGTCATGTGATCAGAATGTGTAAAAGTCAAACCATGATCATATTTATAATGTTTTTTTTTTGTTTGTTTTTTTTCCCTCTGGATAGGCTTTTATGCTCGTCGGAGAAATATTTCATAAGGGCGTCCGCCATTGTTCCGATAGTTTCGAGCCATTTACTAAGTTACCATGCTTCATTACGAGGGAAGTGACGTCATGACTATTGAAGCGTATTGTAATGAAGTCCTGGTGATAAAGCTTGCAATTTACAACTCCAATCTACGAGAATAGAATATACGATTATCTGTCGTCAAGTGGATTAAAATAGAATAATTTATCTGGTATCGGGTATTTCTGCTGTCTTGTCATAAACTTATAGAAACTTGTCCTAGATGAACCTTGCTTACAGGCCACAGCAATCTCTCTCTCTCTCTCTCTCTCTCTCTCTCTCTCTCTCTCCCCCCCCCCCCAACCCCACCCAACCTCCCCCACTTGTTGTTGAGATAGTTGACATAAATAGATATCTGATGCGATGGCGGCCTATTTATTTTTAACACGTTTTATTTTATTTTTTTAAAATTTATCTTCTTCCCTTTATTTCCACATTCGTTTTACTCAAGTGTTAGAAACGGTCGGCCGTTATCTCATTGCCCACTGATAATTCAAGATTGTACAACTTCACTTTCCCAAAAACTCAAGAAATCATTCACTTTAAAAAAAAAATGTTATGAAAATATAGTAGAATGGTTAGTTATCATGAGACAATGAGCTCAAGTCTTATGGTTTCTAACACTTGACTCATGCAGTCATAGTGAATTATAACATCATTATGCACTTTAACCCTCTCCTTACCAACTATAGGAAAATCGTCACATTCGTTACGATACAACCAACATTTGTCTTATTCAAATTTCTTTTGTACATCATGAATGAAATTTAAAGAAAATGAGAATGT
>NC_088360.1:22979969-23009969 GCF_034508935.2 Berghia stephanieae | reverse complement strand
TAGTGGGTGGGATATCGACATTGGAGATTCTGCAAACTGTCATAGCACATTCATCGATCTGCCCTATTTAGCATCGTCCTCCTCCTCCTCTTCCTCCTCCTCCTCCTCCTCCTCCTCCTCCTCCTCATCATCATCATCAAAAATAAAATTTAAATTAAAAAAATAAAATTTCTGTATATATCCCCGAGGGGAAATTTGTCTTTAGGGTCTATTCCAGGGCAGACTGGAATAGACCTGGCGTGAGCCATAGTGCAGTGCCGCAAATAGAGCTAGGGTGATGTGACTTGCTCAAGGCTACACAACGAGGCGGGTAGTCTAACTCGGTACCTTTTGGGTACGAAGCAAATACCGCTTCCCTATAACGATGATATGATGATGATAATGATGATGATGATGATCATCATCATCATCATCGTCATCACCACCACCACCACCACCACCATCATCATCATCATCATCATCATCATCATCATCATCATCATCATCATCATCATCATCATCATCATCAACAACAATAACATCATCATCATCATCATTATCATCAACAACAATAACATCATCATCATCATCATCATCATCATCATCATCATCATCATCATCATCATCATCATCATCATCGTCGTCTTTACCTGCTTGACTTCCAGACTCCAGTGACAACCCTTAAAATAGACACTACTCTCAAAATGAAAGTAGAAGGTCATTCTTTAATTCAACACAGATAATGACAATCATTGTTTGTAAATCAACACCCTATACATTTATATAAAGTATCTGCAGGAATGTGAACTCCTGCAGAAATTGTAAATAAATATTTTTACATAACAAACATGTAACTATTATGATTTTATAAAGATTATATTACAACAGTACACGTTTTGAGCAGCCATGGCCCCTCAAGGCCGATAAAACTTGATAATAATAATAATAATAGATCTTTATTGTCCATAAATATGGCAATTTGTCATTTAGTTACACTTGTTATAATGTTAAACGATAACTAAGATTGAACAGATATTTCACTCCTACTTATTTTCTCTCTCTCTCTCTCTCTCTCTCTCTCTCTCTCTCTCTCTCTCTCTCTTTCTTTCTTTCACACGTGCGATATACACAACATAAACATATTCATTTCGTTTTCAATTTGTTACGATTGTGGCAATTCGACACCAAAAATTATCATCATTATCAATTGGTCAGTTAATCTTACATTAAATAAATTAATCAGTTAATCAGTCAACGAATCAATCCTTGGTTTTTCTGTACCATATGAAATATTCAAAATTTTTATTGCTGATGGAACGAACGTTGATTTATACTTGTTAGTTCTACATTTAATCTGACAAAACCTTCTCCCAGATGGTAAAAGACTAAATTCATGGTATAAAATATGTTTTTTATTGTTGGTAATTGAGAATGCTTTCCTTTCTATTGCTTTTCCATGAATTCTTTCTACTCCATCAAGAGGATGGTTTATTATTTTTGATGCCTCTTTGATAGATTTTGAAATTTTTGATTTATCTTTAAGTCGGCATCCTCCAAACCATATGGTGCAGCCAACGCAATTACACTTTTAATCAATGAGTCATAAACTCTTAACATAGTTTTCTTCCTTACTTGAAATGTTCTCAATTTCCTTAGGATGTATAATCTTTGGGCAACTTTCTTAGAAATTATATTAATATGTTGAGAGAAATTGAGGGAACTATCAATGGTTATTCCTAAATATTTAAAATAGTCAACTATCTCAACATCATCTTTACCGATCGCCACACACTTTAAGTCGTTTTTATTTTTTACACCAAACACCTGTTCTTTCGTTTTTTCAACATTTAATTCAAGCTGATTTTGTTTACACCAATCGGTGAATATATTTATTTTTTTGAAATAATTCTTTTCGGTAACTTTATCTTTTAATAAGCCAAGAATAGCAGTATCATCTGCATATTTCACTATAAAACAATTTTCAAAGGATGGTCTGCAGTCGTTGGTGTATAAGATGTACAGGATTGGGGAACTCACACAGCCTTGGGGACATCCGTTCGACAACGTTCTTTTGTTGGAGATATGTTCACCCAATTTTACACATTGCGGTCTATGGGTCAGAAACTCTTTATACCATTTAATAAGGTAGTTTGGAATATCCATGCTGCACAACTTTTGAAGCAAAATATCTGTGTTCATGGCATTAAAAGCTGACGAAAAGTCGACAAACAGGATTCTGGCGTAATTCGAGGGCGTTTGGTCAAGGTGTTTCGAGATCAAATTTGTGGCGGTTAATAGTGCGTCTTCAACACTGAGATGTTGCTGGTATGCAAATTGGTACGGATCTAGCAATTTCAGGTCATAACATTTTTGTAGGAGCTCAGATTTTAAAATTTTTTCTAAACATTTCATTACAAGCGATGTAAGCGCCACTGGACGGAAGTCATTCAATACGGTCGGACAACGCTTTTTTGGAACTGGAACGACAATCGATGTTTTCCAAAGTACTGGCACTGATTGTTCATCGATTGACCTTTGAAAAAGTTTTGTATAAGGTATAGCCAGTTGTTGGTGACAGTTTTTCAAAATAGTTCCGGTAATGTTGTCTGGTCCTGGTGCTTTATGTTCTTTACATCTCCGGAAGAGGGAGCTTACGGTTTCTTCTTCAATATCTGGAGGTGGCTCATTGTCATTTGACAAACCGTTGTGAACAGGTGGGAGCCTGTCAAAACGACAGTAAACAATCATTTAATTTGTTGACATCAGTTTTCGTTTTTCCTTGTGGGAATGTTCGTTTCTTTTGGTCTACTCCTCCCATTTGTTTTATCATCTCCCATGCTTTCCTTGCGCAGCCCGATCTCAGTTGTCGCTCCATTTTATTTTTGTATTCAACCTTCTCTTCTTTTATTGTATTTCTGATCTCCTTTCCCTTTTCAAATTCTAGTTTAATGTCACCACTCATATAGGCAATTTTCTTTTCATTGAGTAAATATTTAAGTCGCTTTGTAACCCATGGCTTATTGTTAGGAAATATCTTAATTTCTTTTTTTTCCACGCATAAATCCACACAAAATGTAATATAACATGTCAAAGTTTCGGTCCATTCATCAATACTGTCACCTTCTACCATTAATGTCTCCCACTGAGTACAGTCAAAACAGCCGTTCAGTCGTTGGATTGCCTCTTGAGTCCAGATATGGCGATATACTACAGTTGGTTTCTCACTCTTTAATTTAGAGATGTACGTCGGTACTAGGTGAATGGTATTATGATCAGATGTGGCTATCGGTTGTTTTTGTAGCGCTTTGTAGGCGTTCTTTATATTGCTATAGCACAGATCAAGCGTGTTGTTTCCTCGTGTTTTGCAGGTGACGAACTGTTCTAGTCCAGCTATGGGCAGCTGACAATGATTAAAATCACCAACAATAATAAGTGGACTGTCCGGGTGACGTAGTAGTAATGACGATACATGCTCATTTATTAATTGGTATGCTTTCTCAATTTTTGCACTAGGTGGAATATAAATATTAACAATGGTGACAACACGAAACTCTCGAGGCAAGTAGTGTGGACGTAGAGACAAAGAAAGTAGTTCAATATCAGGCGTGTCAATTTGATCTTTTATATTTACAATTTTACACCATCTATCATTCACGTATATGCATAGACCTCCCCCTTTGTTTTTCCCTAATGACGTGTCTCTATCCTTTCTGTACAAAGTAAAATTTGCCAAATCAATACTACTATCGGTGTCCATAGACGAAAGCCATGTTTCCGTAAGACAAATAATGCATGCATTTTTATAATCATAATCAAACTTGGAGAGAGCAGTGAGGGTGTCTATCTTATTACGAAGAGATCTAACATTGGAAAGTATTATTGAAGGGAGTGGTGGTTTAGATCCTCGTCTATGAAGTCGGTTTTTCACGCCTCCTCTTTTGCCCCTTTTCCTTTTCCCATTCATTTTCTTTATTATTTCATTGTGGGAAATAACGGCTCTCGGTTGTATTGAAAGTAAGGATGGCTTAAGTCGAAGAAGGTCGTCTCGGGAATAAATATAACTGTCGCCATTTTGTTTTCCTTGAGTTGACATTGATAGAAGAAAATTTTGAGCAGAAGTGTACAATCAAAAGAATTCATCACAAGGTGTAACTGTGCGTCGCTATTCAGCGCCGCCATTTTCAAACTAATAGACAGAAACGGGCGCTTAAATGACCTAAATAGTGTCGAAAGCACCGTTAAACACCTAAAATCAAACAAACAAAACATTTATTTATTTATTTTTATTTTTACAGAGAAAACCTCCGATAAAAGTGGAAAATTTATTCGAAGAAATCAAAGATGGCGTCGTTCTTCTCTCACTTCTGGAGGTTTTATCAGGCGAAAAATTGGTAAGTCTCACCTGCTCTCTCTCTCTCTCTCTCTCTCTCTCTCTCTCTCTCTCTCTCTGTGTCTCTCTCTCTCTCTCTGTCTCTCTCTCTCTCTCTTTCTCTCTTTCTCTCTCTCTCTCTTCTCTCTCTCTCTCTTCTCTCTCTCTCTCTCTCTCTCTCTCTCATTTTTCACAGTTTGCTCCTTCATTCCGTCACTCAGCACTTTGTTATTGTTTTTAGACAGTCATTTTAACGATTAATAATTATCACTAAATTCTGTCGATCAGACTATAAATGTTTAAGGTCACGCTTAGTTTTGTTGGTAATTTATATCCGTCTGGCGGATGTTGTGAGTTTTATAGATAGACACATACCATCATTATGGTGGTGAATATATTACTTTTATAGGTCTACTTGTCCAAAAGCTGTCTATTTCGTGGGGCTCCAGTCCTGTCCTTGATATAACAATGACTTGAATAACAATAACGCCCTACTCATATATTGCCCTATCTCCATGGGGGGGAGAGATTGATGGGAATTGAATAAGTCTAAAGTTACAACGTCATGCGGTCATGCGTACAGGAGTGATATTTCAATATTGTGGTTTCTATTTTCAAGAGTTTTGTCATATCACGCGTTTTGTTCATTCCCAATAAATCAGCAAGCCTCCAAATAAATCATCAAGCCTTCGGAATTGTTCTTAACGCGAGATGTCCTCATTAATAGTGTCATTGTTTTGTACATAACTAAGGGAAATAATCGCTGCCTATACGCATTCCCCTATATATCTATCTGTTTATCTATCCCTCTCCCTCCCTCTCTATCTATCTATCTATCTATCTATCTATCTATCTATCTATCTATCTATCTATCTATCTATGAGTTTTGTTGTGTATTTAATGAAAATTCAAAATTGAGCCATGTTTTAATGCCATATCGTTCTTGCAAAGTCTGCAATGGTTCTGCATCGCGGATCGTGTAATTGAAAATAATCGTTACTCGTTCTCAATCTTGTTCGGTGATCTTGAGATAGCCGATAAATATCTTTACCATTTCTATGACACATAGATTATCCCTCTGTGATTCTCGACAATTTTCTCCTCAATGGGGTTCTCGTGTGAAAAGAAAACGCAAATCTGAACGATCTTTTATCGTCGCCTGGTTGTTGTTTTTTGTATCCGCCGAGTTGATTCAATTTGTTGCCAGGGATTTCGTTGGTTATTTGTATTTCGTTTCTTTTCTTAGCTCAATCAATATGTTCGTTACAATAATGTTTCAGGGAGTTTGATTGATATCTCGTATTTATCTTTTTTAAAAATTGAAAAAAATTGAGCTTTATATAGCGCAATATCCACTAAATGTGCTCAAAGCGCTTAACAAGGGGTCCCTGGTCAACAGCAGCATTTAACATGTAAGACGGGACATGACATGATGCCTGTTAGCCGATATTGTAATTTTTCGGACAAAGACAACGCTGTTAACGTCCAGGTACTCATTTTACACCTGAGTACGGTGAGAGAATGTGAGTAAAGAGTCTTTTCCAAGGACTCAACTATGCGCCGAGCGCGAGGCTCGAACCCAGGACCTTCCGATCCGAAAGCGAGTGTCATCCCACTAGACCACATATCCGCACATAAGAGACAAATTTTCGTTGTGGCTTTGGGCAGCTTTGTAGTCTTGTGGTACGATACGACACTCAGCTTTGGATGTTATAGGTCCTTAGTCTGAGTCCCTCTTTGACACCCCATAGTTGAGTGGTTGAAAAAGGCTCATTACCAGCCATTTTCAGGATTTTCTCCAAAACTTCACACCCAACTAACACAAAAATATATTTTTTTATCACTCAAACACAACAGCAATAAAGTTCTTGTCATACATAATTTCAGTAGCAAAACATGCTCTACAACACACACTGTTCATTTTATGATGTACTAAAGAAATTTGAATAAGAAAAAAAGTTGGTTGGTTGTATCGTAACGACTGTGACGATTTTGAAACGAATATTTTGGTGTTCGTGGATAGCTCACACGGTAGAGCCACGCTCTCACCTGCCAGGCGGAGTTGTCGTACCAATAAGGTCGCAGGTTCAAACCCCACCACCGCCGCGAAAAAAAAAAAAAAATTATTCTCTATTATCTTCTGGCACTTTTCTACTCACTTCATATCTTGTTGTTACCAACATAAGTGCCTGCTCCACTCACTTTTCTGAATTAAAAATTCACCCCATACACCGGAGCATACTCAATGTCTCAATCGTTTCTATGTTATATGTTTGTGATGAGAATATTGGCTATTAAGCTTAACTGCTGGTCAAAATTACTTCGCGATGGTGGTGAACGAATCGGCGATCTCAAGAAGTGGGTGAGAGAGGGATCTAGAAATGACTTTGGGTTTGAAACGAATATTTTGGTGTTCGTGGATAGCTCACACGGTAGAGCCACGCTCTCACCTGCCAGGCGGAGTTGTCGTACCAATAAGGTCGTAGGTTCAAACCCCACCACCGCCGCGAAAAAAAAAAAAAATTATTCTCTATTGTCTTCTGGCACTTTTCTACTCACTTCATATCTTGTTGTTACCAACATAAGTGCCTGCTCCACTCACTTTTCTGAATTAAAAATTCACCCCATACACCGGAGCATACTCAATGTCTCAATCGTTTCTATGTTATATGTTTGTGATGAGAATATTGGCTATTAAACTTAACTGCTGGTCAAAATTACTTCGCGATGGTAGTGAACGAATCGGCGATCTCAAGAAGTGGGTGAGAGAGGGATCTAGAAATGACTTTGGGTTTGAAACGAATATTTTGGTGTTCGTGGATAGCTCACACGGTAGAGCCACGCTCTCACCTGCCAGGCGGAGTTGTCGTACCAATAAGGTCGCAGGTTCAAACCCCACCACCGCCGCGAAAAAAAAAAAAAAAAAAAAAAAAAAAAAGAAATTTTATTCTCTATTGTCTTCTGGCACTTTTCTACTCACTTCATATCTTGTTGTTACCAACATAAGTGCCTGAATTGACGATTTTCCTGTAGTTGGTAAGGAGAGGGTTAACATTCTCTCACCATACTCAAGTGTAAAGCGAATGAACGGCTGGTAACAGCGTTACATCTGTCGAAAGAAAAAAAAAAGAAGTAATTTTACAGGAGTCATGGCTTGTCTTGCATGTTCAGTGTTCCTGTTGGCCTATGATCTCTTTGAGCACTTATAGTGGATATTGCACTATATAAAAGCTCACGTTTTGAATTTGATAGTTAACTCATTCAACCCTAACACCTACTATATCCGTAGTTTACCCGAATTACTTTTACTCCATGCCTATTTATATTTATTACATTTTTCTAAGAAAAATCAAATTATAGGCGTAATATCAAAGCTAATGTTTTTAGTTTTTACATGTTAATGATAGTTGAATAAAACTATCTTTCGACTCTCTAGCGTTCTCGTGTGAAAAAAGGACAGAAACCTGAAAGCTCTTGTAGTCCTGGTTGTTTTTGTATCCGACCAGTGGGTTAAATAAAGCATGCCAGGGATTTAGTTCCTCTACGCTAATAGGCGCCATTGATCTAATCTGTACCCGATACTTTGGCTGTGACAATATTTAGATAACGGCTTTTAGGACCCTTGTGCTAAATGCTGATCTCTCTCTCTCTCTCTCTCTCTCTCTCTCTCTCTCTCTCTCTGTCTGTCTCTCTCTCTCTCTGTCCGTCTCTCTCTCTATCTATCTATCTATCTATCTATCTATCTATCTATCTATCTATCTATCTATCTATCTATTTATCTATCTATCTATCTATCTATCTATCTATCTATCTATCTATCTATCTATCTATCTATCTATCTATCTATCTATCTATCTATCTATCTATCTATCTATCTATCTATCTATCTATCTATCTATCTATCTATCTATCTATCTATCTATCTATCTATCTATCTATCTATCTATCTATCTATCTATCTATTATTTAAAATATTTACCACAATGTTTGGGGCAGTCTACATCGATGTTTCAGGCTTAATTTGCCATCTTCAGGACTGAGTTGTTTTGTTGACTGTTGTTGTTTCTTGAAGTGGTTCCGGTTTGAAGTTAATTAAGAGGAATTTGCGCCGATGGGGACACTTTCCGTAGATCTCATTTTTCATGTTGAGTGTGGCTTCATGAGGTTGTTTGATTATGGTATATTTTTCTTCCAGGCATAAGCTACATTGTTTTGATGTTGGTGTGTATCCTGTTGCTTTAGATAAAATTTTCCATGAAATGTTGTGGTCTATTTTGTTGTCTTTTAATTTCCAAATATGTTCGCTGAGTTTTGTGGATGTTTTTTTGTTAGTGTTTCTAAATGTTGAGGTGTGGAGGTTGTATCTTGTTTTGAAATTATTTTCTGTTAGTCCTACATATTTTTCTTGCTTGTTTGTTTTAGTTTCTGTGACTGTGGCTTGGTAAATTAAACTTGATTCTAAGCATTGTTTGTTTAGCGGGCAATGTTCTTTATTTCTGCAGTTGCATTTTCTAGTGGGTGGGTTTTGCTCTTGTCGGTGGTTTATTAATATTTTTTTGTTGTGGCTTGAAATTATTTGTTCTATGTTGCGCATACACGAGTAACTTATTTTTATGGTATTCCTGTTGATAATTTTATGTAGCTTGTGGTTTTTTGGAAAGTGTGTATCAATTAGTTTCAGGAACTGCTGTCCTATGTTTGTGCTGACGTTTATGTCGAAAGGTGGGTTGAACCAAGTTATGTGTCGTTTTCTTGTTTTATGTTCTTCACTTGTGTGTTGGGGTTTACATGAGAGGGAGGCGTCTGTGTATACAAATGGTGTGTTGTATCCACTTTTTGTGAGTGCTTCTTTGTAGGGGGTGGCTGCGACGTTGAATATCTCTCTGTTTTCCGAAAGTTTGCTCACCCTCAGTGCAATGTTTTTTGGTATGTTTTCAATGACGGGACGGGGGTGGTTGCTGTTTTTATTAATGTAGCTAATGGTGTTGTTTGGTTTTCTGAACGGTTGGAATGAATTGGATTTTATGTCGAATGTGATGTCGAGGAAGTCAACTGTTTTTTTGTTTGCTTCTATCGTGATTAACGATGTGAAGAAAATAAACAAAGAAAAACAACTTCTGATACCAGCCGACAAATCCAACAACTATTATAAAATGACACCTGAGGAATATGATAAAATGACACACAAACAAATCAACAAAGACTATAAGAAAGACAGAACACATAGAACCGAAGAGATCACAAAAGAAGATAAGAATATAGCGAACAGACTTGACCTTAGCGATCGAATCGATATAGCACCAAGAAGAGAAGCGTTCATCACATTAAAAGATCACAAGCCTGACTTCAAAAATAATCCTAAATGTAGACTAATAAATCCATACAAATCTGAAATTGGAAAAAATCAGCAAAAAGATATTAGAAAAAATAAATAAAAACGTCAAAGAAGCAACTAAATTCAACCAGTGGAAAAACACCGATGAAGTCATTGAATGGTTCAAAAATATCCAAAACAAAGAAAACTGCACCTTCATCTCTTTCGACATTTGCGATTTTTACCCCTCCATCACTCCAGACTTACTAAACAAAGCATTGGAATTCGCAGCAAAATACACCAACATCACAGAAGAGGAAAAACACATCATCAAACACACCAAGCACAGCACACTATACTACGACAACACACCGTGGACAAAGCGACACAATGATTTCGACGTAACAATGGGTTCGTTCGACGGTGCTGAAACATGCGAACTGGTCGGACTCTACATCCTGTCACAACTACAACATACACACACATACATCGGCCTCTATAGAGATGACGGACTCGCTATAACCAACAGACGACCAAGAGCGAACGAAAACATCAAAAAACAAATCTGTAAAATATTCCAAAACAACAATTTAAAAATCACGATAGAAGCAAACAAAAAAAACAGTTGACTTCCTCGACATCACATTCGACATAAAATCCAATTCATTCCAACCGTTCAGAAAACCAAACAACACCATTAGCTACATTAATAAAAACAGCAACCACCCCCGTCCCGTCATTGAAAACATACCAAAAAACATTGCACTGAGGGTGAGCAAACTTTCGGAAAACAGAGAGATATTCAACGTCGCAGCCACCCCCTACAAAGAAGCACTCACAAAAAGTGGATACAACACACCATTTGTATACACAGACGCCTCCCTCTCATGTAAACCCCAACACACAAGTGAAGAACATAAAACAAGAAAACGACACATAACTTGGTTCAACCCACCTTTCGACATAAACGTCAGCACAAACATAGGACAGCAGTTCCTGAAACTAATTGATACACACTTTCCAAAAAACCACAAGCTACATAAAATTATCAACAGGAATACCATAAAAATAAGTTACTCGTGTATGCGCAACATAGAACAAATAATTTCAAGCCACAACAAAAAAATATTAATAAACCACCGACAAGAGCAAAACCCACCCACTAGAAAATGCAACTGCAGAAATAAAGAACATTGCCCGCTAAACAAACAATGCTTAGAATCAAGTTTAATTTACCAAGCCACAGTCACAGAAACTAAAACAAACAAGCAAGAAAAATATGTAGGACTAACAGAAAATAATTTCAAAACAAGATACAACCTCCACACCTCAACATTTAGAAACACTAACAAAAAAACATCCACAAAACTCAGCGAACATATTTGGAAATTAAAAGACAACAAAATAGACCACAACATTTCATGGAAAATTTTATCTAAAGCAACAGGATACACACCAACATCAAAACAATGTAGCTTATGCCTGGAAGAAAAATATACCATAATCAAACAACCTCATGAAGCCACACTCAACATGAAAAATGAGATCTACGGAAAGTGTCCCCATCGGCGCAAATTCCTCTTAATTAACTTCAAACCGGAACCACTTCAAGAAACAACAACAGTCAACAAAACAACTCAGTCCTGAAGATGGCAAATTAAGCCTGAAACATCGATGTAGACTGCCCCAAACATTGTGGTAAATATTTTAAATAATAATTCGCTCCATTACTACATGTCGAGCACTTTTCGTACCATATTTGTATCAAACACGATTCAATATCTATCTATCTATCTATCTATCTACTATCTATCTATCTTCTATCTATCTATCTATCTATCTATCTATCTATCTATCTATCTATCTATCTATCTATCTATCATCTATCTATCTATCTATCTATCTATCTATCTATCTATCTATCTATCTATCTATCTATCATCTATCTATCTATCTATCATCTATCTATCTATCTATCTATCTATCTATCTATCTATCTATCTATCTATCTATCTATCTATCTATCTATCTATCTATCTATCTATCTATCTATCTATCAGCTATCTATCTATCTATCTATCTATCTATCTATCTATCTATCTATCTATCTATCTATCTATCGATCTATCTATCTATCTATCTATCGATCTATCTATCTATCTATCTATCTATCTATCGATCTATCTATCTATCTATCTATCTATCTATCTATCTATCTATCTATCTATCTATCTATCTATCTATCTATCTATCTATCTATCTATCTATCTATCTATCTATCTATCTATCTATCTATCTATCTATCTATCTATCTATCTATCTATCTATCTATCTATCTACCTCTCTTTCTCGATGTGACAAACAGCCCTTAAATGGTCGGAGCAAAAGTTGTGTATCTAACTAAAATCTCGACAGTGTAAATCACCAACCAATCAGTGAAACTATTTCTAACCAGCCTGAGGTCGTAAATTGTTTGATATTCTTTCGATATAATAATTTATCATCGATATTTAATGAAGTAAATCGTTTGTGACCAGATGAAAAGAAATTGATTTGTCATTTGATGGCCTTTTATCGACCCTCAAACAACCAGAGAAATTGATTATTAGTGGCCTGTACTGTCACGGGTCCTCCAATGTTTGAAATATCTAGGTCTCTCTTGTTATCGCTAAAGATTATGTCATCATTTATAGGGAATGAGATTAGCGGAAGAGTAGCGTCCCTTGCTTGGACGTCATCCATAGTCTGTGACGTCAACGGCGGAAAAGTTATTAGACAGAGAACGTCATGTTGGTTGTGCGCGGAAGCGAGGACGAGAGACGCATGCGCACAACCAACATGACGTTCTCTCTCTAATAACTTTCCCCGCCAGTGACGTCACAGACTATGGGTGACGTCCAATCAAGGGACACTACTCTTCCGCTAATCTCATTCCTTATTGGGATTGTCTGTGAAAGCTTTGGGGTTGACATGCTTAATTTGATAAAGGGATATGGATTGGCGAAAGGGAGGGAGAAGGGGGAGTGGGAGGGGGGTGGGGGGGGGGGGGGGGGAGATTGATACGTGGTGTTTGAATTTCTTTTGCATGCTCTTTACAACTCATAATTTTATGTTGGTCTTTTGCAAAAAAAAAACAAAAAAAAAAACAAAAAAAAAACAACAACAACAAAAAAACAAAACAAAAATCTTTTAAAATTTTTATATTACTTGTAAGGATATTACACACTCACACACACTTATAAATAAACAACAAACATAAACACACAAATGGGTAGCTGAGTCTGTTAGATTTGTCGGAAATTAACTTTGCGATAGACCAGCGTCCTATCCAAAGTATAGTAGCAAGCAATGGCTATTATATCCGTTTCACGCTATAGAAACCGGGATAAACTCCGGCTCCACGGGTGCCAAAGATTTTGAATGATAATGAAATATCTTCGATAGCAATACAACAGGAAGATCCCACCGATATCAAACAGCGTTAGTTATAAAAAACGTTGAATGGCAAACTTGTCCTTCATGGTATGGAACCAGCTATTGTTCACCCCCTCCCCCCCCCCCCCGGGCCCCAGAGCTTCAGGTATTGATTGATCTACTCATTCACGCTTGACTGGAGAGGCTGGAGTGGAGTCAGTCAACCGTGACAGACGAATCACACTGACCAACCCTGCTGGGACTTGAAGAAAAAGTCCAATTCGCAATATTATTATTATTATGTATTTTTTCTCATGATATTTAGATATGTGACCCATTTTTGTCAATCTGGGGGGTCCTCTCGATAGCTCAGTTGGTAGAGCACTCGCTTCACACGCAATGGGACCTTGATCGATCCCGGGTGCCGTCGAGATTTTTTTCTTTCTGAACACCCTGTGTCCACCCAGCGGTGATTAGGTAGCTGGGATGGGTCTGTTAGATAGATCTGGCGGAAAGTACTTTGAGATGGACCAGCGTCCTATCCAAAGGGTAGCAAGCAATTGTATTGTCTGTTTCAAGCTATAGAAACCGGGATAAACTCCGTCTCCGTGGGCCTCATGGCTCTGAAGGACTAGTTTTTGTCAATCCGGTTTTGTGTAGGAATGAACGCGATGATGAAAACTTAGTTTAAAATTAAAATGAAATCTCAACAGAAACAGACCCTCCTGCGACTCTATGGGATGGATGAAGCTGACGTCACGCAGCTCTTATTCCTTGTGTCTAGACCAGCAGTTTGGTGACTCGTCGGCAGTTAATCTTTCCAACACGTTTAGTGGACATACTCATAACATACACCATAATATAAATATATATATATATATATATATATATATATATATATATATATATATATATATATATATATATATATATATATATATATATAAAATATATATATAGATAGATAGAGTTCATGGTTACACAGAGTTTATGTGTTGGTCCGTTAAACTTCCGGATGGCAATGTTGTGAACTCCTTGGCCAAGCGCATTCTATCTATAGATAGTATGCGCTTGGCTAAGAAGCTCATAACATTGCCATCCGGAAGTATAACGTACCAACACACAAAACTATGTGTATCCATGAACTTTTATAGTCTGGATAATACAGTTTAGTGACCATTACTCATAAACGCGGATGGCAAAAAAAAAAAAAAACGATAACAAAGACCTGATTGACGTCATCTTCGAACTATCTATAGAAACAGTTTTGTGAAATCTACTCATAGAAATGGCCGGCTAAAAGCAATAACAAAGAGCTGAGTGACGTCAAAACGTGTTCCTTCTATACACGTTAAAGTTTAGATTACACATAGTTTTGTGTGTTGGTTCGAAATAAGAAAATATTTTATCCAAACGCATAACATCTTTAGATTGGCTGACAGCAATGAACCAACTTTTAATTTGTATAATGTGTTTATAAGTTATGAAGTTCGATTAACGCGAATGTAGAAAATAAATTATCTATAGATAGTATGCGCTTGGGTAAGAAGCTCATAACAATGCCATCCGGAAGTATAACGGACCAACACACAAAACTGTGTGTAACCTTGAAGGTTTATAGTCTGGTTAATACAGTTTAGTGAGAAGTACTCATAAACGCGGATGGCAAAAAACAACAACAACGACATGAGTGACATCATCTTCGAACTATCTATCGATTTTAATCCAATCCAAATGTCAGTCTTCTGCCTGCCACTTTGAAATTCACTTGATCTTTCCGGTTTGAAATGAACAGAAATCTTAACATTGTTGTAATTAGAACCCCCCCCCCCCCCTCCCCACCCCCACCCCTTCATCCACCCCCCCCCCCCTCTACCGTGCCAGCATTCATCATTGAATATGTCTTCAATTTAGACTTAGCTGGTATGAGAAAGCAATGGCGTGTAAAGTGTCGTTCATTCATTCATTCATTCATTCATACCTTGATTGTGATATGATAAGTCTAGTACAATTCACCAAAAGGCTGTGCATTTTTATGAGTCAAGCCAAACGTCCAAGTTTGAATGGCTGTGTACACGATTGACGAGCCATTATTCCCTCATTATGTATTATCATTATTCCTTCTGATTTCTTATTAGTCAATGAGGAATTCAGGTGAAAAAATGTTACGTGAAAAACAAGTCTGGAGAGACGACCTTTATTAATACGAGTAGCTTGTCTTGAATGAGGTTTTATAGTTATTCGTTTAATTTATAAACTTGTTTTCTTCACGCTCAATTTGATGTCTGTTTATGGCATTGTGACATTGTCGAAAGCCCATTGTGTTCACACAGACGGGGGGATGTTGTTTTTACGTATATATATATATATATATATATATATATATATATATATATATATATATATATATATATATATATATATATATACTCGTATATGACAACACATGTAAACTATGAATGCGGTTTTATGACGCACGATTTGAAGTGATCGCTGGCCAAGCGATTGATTTTTTATTTTTTTTCGAAATTCGAAACGTATCCTTGAGCGTTTTGTTCTAGGACAAGGCATTGAATGCCTCATTCTATGCTCTTCCAGGAATCGCTGTACGTTGAGACGGCTTGATGAAGCTTGAATGAATTGGTAGAATTGTGAATGGGAATGTGCGGCTATGTGGTCTAGTGGTGTGACACTCGCTTTCGGATCGGAAGGTCCTGGGTTCGAGCCTCGCGCTCGGCCCATAATTGAGTCCTTGGAAAAGGCTCTTTACTCACATTCTCTCACCGTACTCAGGTGTAAAATGAGTACTTGGCCGTTAACAGCGTTGTCTTTGTCCGTAAAATTGTAATATCGCCTAACAGGCGTTATGTCCCGTCCTACATGTTAAATGTTGCTGTTGACCAGGGAAAACCTTGTAAAACGCTTTGAGCACGTTTAGTGGATATTGCGCTATATAAAAGCTCAATTTTTTTAATTAAAAAAAAAATTATGAGAAATTCTGAGTCAAAACATAACAGCATTAGCAATGAACATTTCGGGGAAAAATAGCCCTGCCTATTACGACAAAAAATTCTCGATATTACGAACTTTCGGCTGCTTTTTTTAGAACTTTATGAGCATTTCAAAGTCATGAAAACTTATTGAAAATGAAAGTTGATGTCAAACTAGACCATTTTAATGATTTTGACGTGTTATTTAACCACGGTGAGTGTAAATTGTTGATGTATAAAGGTAACTATAGAGACTAGTATTTTTATCTCCTAAAAATTATGAATTATTGAATTTTCGAGTTGGCAGGTCTATGCAGAATATTATGTATAGAATGTGCTTCTTGCTTTTCTGTTTGAGTAAGAAAAATCTTTTTTTTTTTTTTTTTTTTTTTTTTTTTTTTGCGGGTTGGATATGAAGTTTTGTAAAAAGAAATAATTCTAAAATGGCCGGCAAGGAGAGAGAAATGAACTATGTGGAACCGCCCCACTGTATGACCGCAATTGTCCCGGCAACCCTTGTACGCAGCTTCCCTGACTACGAACAGATATTGCATATACGAGATGGAAGTCGGTTTGGACAAATTCGAGGGGCGGGGACCATAGATAACACAGTCTGTGGCGGGGACATACACTCCTCTAAACTTGATGAGAAGTTCTCCGCCAGCAATAGGAGGAGACACTGGGTGGTAGTGAATCGGCTTCGGTCGAGGACCTGACTTACGGCAAAATCGCTTCATCAGTGGGGACTTTCCACCTGTCCAACATCTACCCGATGTGGGTTAGAACCCGAAACCGCAGAGCATCTAGTTGAACGGTGTGTTGTGACGAAGCTTCCGGGTGGGTTCGCGACGGGGCACGAGTGCGGTAAGGACTTTGCTGATTGGGTCGATCGCAGCGACATCGATAGAGTATATGAAGTCCTAGGTCGATCGTCATAACTTAATAGTGTGAGCACCGTTAGATTGTCAGGAGCCGCCCTACTGTAAGACTGTCTTTGTCAGGAACGGTTGACCTGTATGCAGAAAACGACCCGTTAGTGAATATTGACACAACGTGCCTCCCCGATATCCCTTGACAAAGCTGGTTTGACAGTTAATCCTTTACCCACGGGCTTCCATGTTACTCGTACTTTCCATTTTCACCAATAGAAAGCAGTAACAGCAATACAATCCATTTTCTTCATTTTTTTTTTTTTTGTCTTACCACAAGACCACATAGTCGCATCCCCCCCCCCCCACCACTTTCTTTTTGGTGGTATTATAATTCTTGCTTCCTGTATGAATCCCGTACAGCAAACAATGTTCTGCCACGAATAAATCCAGGCTTTGTCCGGATAACAGGGTAAATATCTCAATTACTAGTCGTGAACGAATGATTAATTCGTTATATCGGGTTTCAAACAAGAAAAAAAAAAAAAGGAGGGGGGGGGGGATTACACTACAAAGACCTGGGAACACCAGAGAGATTTAGTGATGAATAGAAGTGGATATAGAGCTGGATTTAGGGAAACTGAGAGATCGATATAGGCTTGATGTCTTGCCTTTTGATCGAACCCCGATTTCAAATTATCGATCTGTTTTTAAGATCTTCTTTGATGATCGATTTTATTGCATGGTTTAAATCTAGTCCTTTATTATTGGGTTTTATATTTTGATTCGAATAATGATGCTCATTAATAACACAATAGTGGTGCCCATGATGATGATGAATAATAATAATAATGATAATAATAAATATAATAATAATAATAGTAGTAGTAGTAGTAGTAGTATAATAATAATAATAATAATAATAATAATAATAATAATAATAATAATAATAATGATGATGATGATGATGATGATGATGATGATGATGACAGCTTTACTTCCGTTTGATACAGGACGAAGCTAAATGGATCGCTGGATTAACATGTTCATGCCCTCGTCGCGTGTGTCCGTCCCCATCGTGTTGTTTATGCTTGTCACACATTCAACCTTCCGCTTTTTCACGTGTAAATGTAATATCCCGCCACCTTATTTTATCAGCTAATATTCAAAACTGGAACAGGCACGGGTGGTAAACAAACCCGAAACGTTTAAATAACCAGAAAGGCCGAGAATGGAATCGTGTCGCTCAAAAAATGGCGATTGTTTGTTTGATTGATTTATTTCTTCAACAGCAGGCATTGAACTTGACCCCGATTCTCTTTCTAATCACAATTTTCTGTCATTAATTATCTGCGGCAATGTGGTCTAGTAACTAGTAGTGTTGACTTTATGAATCCTTGATTTGGCTATGAATTATTATTATTATTATTTTATTTTTTTTTCACTTAAAATTGATATTTATATTGTAAAGTGCCCAGAGCTTGTGTTTTTGTGTTTTTTACACAAGAATGAGCGCTATATAAATGTTTATTATTATTATTATTATTATTATTATTATTATTATTATTTTTATTATTATTATTATTATTATTTATTATTTATTATTATTATTATTAGTGTGGCCTTCGAACCGGAAGGTTCAGGGTTCGAGCCTTTGGAGTCCCGTTCTGAGCGGCGTGTTGTTGAGTTCTTGGAAAAGGCTATTCACTCACATTCGTACTCAGGTGTTAACAGTTCGTTGACAGTGTTATCCCTGTCGAAAAAAAATGGTGACATCATATTTCATGTTATGTGTTGTTGTTGGCTAGGTAACCCATTGTAAAGCGCTTTGAGTACGTTTAGTAAATAGTGCTCTGTATAAATGCTCTATTTTTTATTCTCTAGTTATAACTTCAATGGAAGATGCCCGACCAAAGGACTCACCACGAAATTCTGTGTCATTTTTGTTGATTGATTTTTACAAAGCAAACAAATTAAGCCTTAAAATTTTTTTTTTTTCATAACTGAATATACTGGCATAATTTAATATTATGTGAATTACAATCGTGGTGATTGATATTTGTTCCAATAACCAGAGATTAAATAAGACAGAAATAACGACACATATAAACACACATTTACACGCACATACCTAATATACCGAACACGCCCACTAACATAATCATACTTACCAGTAATGAAATGAGAGGTACATGCTTTAATATAAAAATCAAAATCGAATTATCAAAAAGAAACAGATAATGAAGACCCCCTCCCTTTCGCTCTCCCCCCCCCCCCCCCCTTGAAAAAAAAACAAAACCAAAAAACACTCTTCCCCCCCCCCCCCCCCCCATAAAAATAAATCCCCAAACAAACGAACGAAAAAAAAACCCCAAACAAAGAAACACTCCCCCCAAAAAAAAACCCCAAAAAAAACCCAACAAAAAAAAAAAAAACAAAAAAAAAAAAAAACAAAACAAAAACAAAAACAAAAAAAAAAAAAAAAAAAAAAAAAAAAAAAAAAAAAAAAAAAAAAAAAAAAAAAAAACAAAAAAAACAAAAAAACATTAAAGCGAAACAAACAAACGAAACCAAAACCAAAATCTAACAACAAAAACAAACCCATACCAACATTATTCCTGTATTATAGACGACGTCTATTCCTTTGTTATTATTGTCAACGCTGTGCTATTGATTGCTTGATAAAATCTGTTTTGTTAATTCATCGTAATTCTCCCATGCCTTAGGGACTCTTTCCAATTGGATATAACAATACCTGTCAACGTCAGAGTAGATTTCACCTCCCATTGTAATATGACACAATCTGTAAAACTTATAATATGACACAATCTGTGAAACCCCAAATTCTTTTACATTTAATCCAATGAAATCTCGAATAACAATTGTTATCAACTGTTGTTTTGTTAATGATTTATCATAATATGCTTTGGATTTTCATTGTGTGTGTTTGTGTGTGTGTGTTTGTTTGTGTGTGTGTGTGTGTTTGTGTGTGTGTGTCTGTCATATCGTATTGTATTGTTTCGTATAAGGAAAAAAAATAACGATAGATATTGAATTGTAAGCTTTAATTTATTAAACGAAGACAGATACTGTGGACGTTTCGGGTTTCCCCTTTATCAACAAAACACGATGAATTAAACATTTAGGACGAATGAGATAATATCATGTTTCAATCGTCGTGTTTTGTTAATAAAGGGAAAACCCGAAACGTCCACACACAGTCTATGTCTCCGTCTCATAAATTGAAGCTTACAATCTAATACTTATCATTATTTTTTCCCTCGAGTCTCTAGCAGCAACATTTTCATTATATCGTATAAGAAGGGCCAATGGGTTTTTAACCAGTACACTGTCGTAACTACTCTGGAAACACGCGTATCTCAAAATTTGGCCAGAAAACTCGTCCTTCAAATATCAGTCGATTTAAATGACCGTCATCTTGGCAAAAACTCTCAAACCTGGGACTTCGCGAAGTCTTCCTTAAGTCCCAGGTTTGAGAGTTTTTGCCAAGATGAAGGTCATTTAAATCGATCGATATTTGAAGGACAATTTTTCTGGCCAAATTTTAAAATCCGTGTCTTTCCAGAATATATTTATATATATACATTTATTTATTATTATTTTTTTAATGCTCTTAAGGCTCTTTGTTACTTTGATATATCCATAATATTTTTTTTCAATGACATTCGTAGTAAATTTGACAAATTATGTCATTGTGTCTTTGGTCTATCGTCTACGTCAAAGTCAAATCATCTACATCATTGCATCATCATCATGTTGTATCGTAATATTATCGTAATAACATGTGTAACATGCCTATCGGAATTGGCGGATGTGTAGTGTCACGGTAGAATCATGTGATGATGATGATGATGGTGGTGGTGGTGATGATGATGAAGATGACGATGATGATGATGATGATGATGATGATGATGATGATGATGATGATGATGATGATGATGATTAAGAATGAATAAAAATTGAACATTTCTAGTTGAGATTAGTCATTTTTAGTGGACATCTAATCTTTCTTATGAAAACCGATTTTCATAATAATTGTTCCCTGTGAGAGATCTTGATCACAGGTACCGACATGACTTGTCTGTCTCCTGTCAGGAAAACACCTATAGACGGATCCAAATCGGACCGTCAATGTGTTGTGTATGCTAAAGCCCTTGTCTTATCTCGTCATGTAGATTGGGCCGTGGTACCCATGGTGGTACCAGTGTCTGTTATCGCCATCTACATTATTTATGTCCGGACAAAGGGCGACAATTCCGCCCTACTCTGACAATAAACATTTATTATAAATTTCATTTTGGCCAGAAAAAATATTGTTTCAAATTCCAATGGTTTATAACGACGACCCAAAATGTGGCCAAAATTTTCCAAAATCAGGACAATTCAAAGAAGTTACAGATTTTGAGTTGTTTTTTTTTTTCCAGCTAAACTACTTGAGATTTGAGATAAATAATGAATGTTACTCGATCGATATTCTATTCGAAGTGAAAGTTTTCTGGCCAAATTGTGGAAAAAATGTTTACTCAGAGAACAGCATAATTCCAGCAGTCCGTGAGTCCGTCGGTCCACCAACCACCAACAGTTTTTACCTTGTTCTCACCTGTGGTGACGACCACCAACAGTTTTTACCTTGTTCTCACCCGTGGCTGTAACATGGCATAGCGGCTCGGATTGTTTAAAATGGCAATTAACGTATACAGGACAGGGCTTCAGTCTTTAGTTTCACACATGATGTTGGTTTTGCTTTATTCTTTATGAAGATTTTACTCTTAATTAAGCATACTATTGAAGATTATGCATCGGCTCCTGCGGTTTCACCTCGTATTCATTGTGTTCTGGGGGAAACAAATAAAGGTTTAACCCGAAATGTTATCTCCTAAATTGTTATTTTCCACTTTTCTACACCAGTTGTGTGACAAAATCCACTACGATTCCAAAGTTGGAGAGACAAACGTTATTCTGCCCCTCCCTCCACCCCACACACACAACCCCTCCGTACCCCTCTCCTCCTACGGTCACCTGAATGTAACCTGATCACCGTCACCCATAGCTGCTAAGCTGTCATCAGTGGGTTATCGTGTTATGTGTCAGAACCGACAATAGGACAATATCGATTTACACGGCAGATCAATTTGTCGGAAATTTGTCTTCCAAGATTTTAAACCTCCAAATCTTATCTATCCACCGTCATTCATTCATCCATTCATTTATTCATTCATTCATTTATTTTATTCATTTATGCATTCCTTCTTTCATTCTAACACTATTTTTAGTTCTCTCTTCCCCTCCCTTCCCCCTCTCACTATCCCTATCTCTATACCCCCCCCCCCACCCCTATCATTCACCCGTTTTTTTTTTCTCAAGTTTTCTTTTCCTTTATCTTTTTTTTTCACTTTACAGTCCAATTTCCCCTTCTCATCATGCAGTCATCCCCCCCCCCCCCAACTCGTCCTTCTCCTTTATCACAATTATATTCCTCTTCTTCTTCTTCTTCTTCTTCTTCTTCTTCTTCTTCTTCTTCTTCTTCTTCTTCTTCTTCTTCTTCTTCTTCTTCTTCTTCTTCTTCTTCTTCTGCTTCTTCTTCTTCTTCTTCTTCTTCTTCTTCTTCTTCTTCTTCTTCTTCTTCTTCTTCTTCTTCTTCTTCTTCTTCTTCTTCTTCTTCTTCTTCTTCTTCTTCTTCTTCTTCTTCTTCTTCTTCTTCTTCTCTTTTTGTTTTGTAGTATTTCCTCACCAATATCCTCTACCCCAACCTGTTCCATTAGATTTCGATCTGGGAACTGTAATTTCCCAGCCAATCCCGTCTTATAATGGGTCGCGATCCACTATTAATAATTATCAATCAACGTTTATAACACATAGACAGTCACACGAATGCCCGAAGCGATACTATTTTAGCATGGCATTCCCTTTGTATTAATCAAAGTGAGAAAACCATTCCACAGATTTAAACCTTTACAATCGGGATTCGGGTTAATAAAAAAAAAAAAGAGCTTTTATATAGCGCAATATTCACTAAATGTGCTCAAAGCGCTTTACAAGGTGTCCCTGATCAACAGCAACATTTAACATGTAGGACAGGACATAACGCCTGTTAGGCGATATTAAAATTTTTCGGACAAAGACAACGCTGTTAACGGCTAGGTACTCATTTTACACCTGAGTACGGTCGGTGAGAGAATGTGAGTAAAGAGCCTTCTCCAAGGACCCAACTATACGCCGAGCGCGAGGCTCGAACCCAGGACCTTCCGATCCGAAAGCGAGTGTCATACCACTAGACCACATAGCCGGGTTGAGTCTAACCAGTCTAAAGTCTCAACCTCGTTAACATAGTCTGACACTTCCCGAAAACTTACGTCACAATATTAAAGGCTCATACACGCACGGTTTTGATCGTGGGTCGAACGCCGATCAGGCAAACCGGGGTGAACACGCAATGTGTGTGGCCAAATACCTGGCCGATAAGCAGAGGGACGGTCGATCGCTCGCAAAGCCCGCCTATAAGGCTATGGTCACCAAAATTATTAGAGCAAGCTGAAACTAAAAGGTTATTAATTCGTACAATAAGAAAAAGACAAATTCAATTTTAGGGCACCTAAATCGACATAAATATATTGAACATCTTGCTCTCACAGGAAAGATAGAAGGTAAAAAGAGTAAAGGTAGACCAAGAAAAACATATTTGAATAGTTTGAACAGCTGGGTGACAAAGAAAAAGAAGAGTAATATTAGTTTTCTGAGGTTATCTGATCAGAGAGATGAATGGCGTACCATGATCACCGATGTCTGACACAAACTTGGTATTTGAAGAAGAAGAAGATCACCAAAAGAAAGTGAGTTGTTAGTACAGTATCTAGTTGTGCTCAATTTATCAAATTTGATTTAATAGTCTGATGTCACGTCGTCCAGCAACGGCGAGCAGCGTGGTTCTAAACAAAGAAAATTGGTATTTTTTTATTATTCATGATGGCTAGAACTTTTCATATATCGTGTGATCAGAATGTGTAAAAGTCAAAACATGATCAGATTTATAATGTTTTTTTCCCCCCTCTGGATACACTTTTATGCTCGTCGGAGAAATATTTCATAAGGGAGTCCGCCATTGTTCCGATAGTTTAGAGCCAGTTACTAAGTTACCATGCGTGTCATTACGAGGGAAGTGACGTCACAAATTATTAATAAAGACGTTTTTGCCACAGTCTTGGTAGGTGAGACGGTTTGGATCGCAGTCGTATCCAGACATTTTATATGAGAAATTTACATGATAGGGAGCGTTCACATATTACGTCATCAAAAATTTGCCCTTTTTAGACCCCCCCCTCCCCCAAGTCATCACTTGTCATCATTGACCTGACCCCACCCCCTCCCCAACAGATGATGACGTCATCTAATTTAATAAAAACAAAAAGATATCTTTAATTTCACAATATTTATTATTCATTTATTCAAACCATAAACATGATTATCAACGTTTGATAAAACACATTCAACTTTTATTAATTTCAGAAACTGTTGATATTTATTTTTACTATACAATGGGGACACTAAAATTTAAATTTCAAAGATAAATCTAACAAACATTATTGAAATAGCTACTTGGTGCAGGTGCTATTAAAAAATTTCAGAAAGTGTAATTTAAAATAGTATAGGAGGCAAATTATTTTATAGCATATTAGTCTTTTAGTGGAATGAATTTCTGTTTCAATTTCCAAACATAAAATTAATTGATTCAAAAATGTTTCTGCCTTGGACCTCTGGCAATGTACTATAAATAGTATCATCAATTTCATCGTCATCGTCATCACTTTCTCCCATTTGCTGTTCTTCTTGTATGCCGCATTTTCGTGAATGGTCTTTCATTGCTGTGATCGAGGAGTGATACAATGAACATTTAGGGCAAGTTCGCCTTTTGAGAAGTGATACCCCTTTCCCATCTTGTTTCTTGAGAGATGGCAATACTCATCATAGCAATTTATCTTTAGCTGTTTTGAAAGGAACAAACTTTGAAATAGGCTTAATTTGCCTATGTTTTGATGACATCATCTTGGGTCTGACCCCCCCCCCCCCTCCCCCATGTCAACACATGTCAACATTTGGTAGACCCCCCCTCCCCCCCTAGCTGATGACGTAATATGTGAACGCTCCCATACTTTGAAAATGAAATAAATTTGTCATGGTTCGCCTTTGTCATCAGAAAATGTGTGAGAAACGATGACTTGAGAATCATTTAAACTCGTCGTCATTCGCTTTTGTGAACAAAAAGTATGAGAAAAATGATATTTGAAATAAATAATTTTGTTCGCTTAAAGTTAAAAAATGTGTGAAACGATGACTAAAATATGTGTATTCTACTCTTCGCTTGTGACAAAGCTAGAAATTTAGCATAAATATCTTGTTTTCAATTAAAAAAGTCCTGCCTTACACGAGACTAAATAATGTGTATTCTCTTCCAGTTGCACCTTCATCTCCTTCTCAGCTCTCTGCTCTCCTCTCTCCTCCTCTCTCTCTCTCTCTCTTCCTCTCCCCCCCCCTCTCTCTCTCTCTCTCTCTCTCTCTCTCTCTCTGTGTGTGCCTCTCTAGGACTTGAGTTATAATTCCCTCCAAAATACCAGACATGTTAGGTCCTGAATATGGAACTGTTGATTTCGGTAGGCGTTTTCTGTTGTCAATGTTTACTTGTTTACTTGCATGTTAAATTGGGCTTCACTTACGGTAAGGGCTATTAGGGCTTCCATTGGTTTTGTTTTAGTTTTTCCCCCCCCCCCCCCCCTTTTTAGATCTTAACGTTAAGTTTTGAAGAAAGGAGTAAAAAGAACTGAAGGGTAACTTCATCCCGCCTTCTCTCTCTCTCTCTCTCTCTCTCTCTCTCTCTCTCTCTCTCTCTCTCTCTCTCTTTCCCACCCCCCCCCATACACACCTTTGCCCTTCCCGCCCCAGATAACAGACTTATCATTATTTGTATAAACGTCGTCTACTCGTTATTTTATGGCCTATTCTCAACTTGTCATATAATTCAGATTACGTTAATAATAATATTGCCATTTGTGCTGGATTGCGTCCTAAACAAAATAGGACTTAGATAAGTCTTGTGTTCTACTTGCCTAGATCTACATTGAATTTATAGATTTATTGATTTTTTTTTTATAACAAGGTCGTAAACTGAAAACAACTCTTGTGTTATCATCAATAATCTGTCATGATATTATTATCATTATTATCAATGTCATCCATTATTATTCGTGAATAAACAATAACAATGGCGCTTACTCGGCACGGGGCATAAGTCAAATGCTCGCTAGGGGGTAGTAGAGAGTCAGACCCGCTAAGTAAGAAGATTAATAGAATGCGCTTCTTCTCTCTTGATTGTCACCATTCATCCTTCTCCCTCCACTCTCTCTCTCTCTCTCTCTCTCTCTCTCTCTCTCTCTTTCTCTATTGCTCTCTCTCTCTCTCTATCTCCTCCCCGTTTTAACTGTGTTTATTCATTAATTCTTTCTTTCATTCTTTTGTTCATTCTTTAATTTATTCATCCATTCATTATTTTATGTAACCGTCTTTCAGGCATTCATAGCGACCAATCCTGCATATAACCCCCCCCCCCCCCTCTCTCTCTCCTTTCCTATCTCTCTATTCTCTCTCTCTTTCTCTCTTTCTCTCTCTTTCTCCCTCTCTCACTCTCTCTCTTTCTCTCTCACTCTCTCTCTTTCTCTCTTTCTCTCACTCTCTCTCTCTTTCTCTCTCTCTCTCTCCCTCCCCCCCCCCCCCCCCTTTTTATATTTCTCTCCCAACTCAATCTTGTAATGTTCGCCTCCATATCCACGTAGCTTTATCACGTTCAATGTCATGTCTCCAAGAGGCCAGTCTATACTCTTATGTAACGTAACCCCCCCCTCCCTCCCCCCCCCCCCCAACCTTCCTTTCTCTGTGATGTTGTGTCTTTCACCTATAAACTGTCCATTAACGACATTTCAGTTCTCTCACACTCACTGACTCTCTCTTTATATATATATATATATATATATATATATATATATATATATATA
The DNA here is from genome assembly GCF_034508935.2 of Berghia stephanieae. NCBI lineage: Eukaryota > Metazoa > Mollusca > Gastropoda > Nudibranchia > Aeolidiidae > Berghia > Berghia stephanieae. The sequence goes on along the minus strand of NC_088360.1, from coordinate 22,982,973 downwards.
TATATATATATATATATATATATATATATATAATCTGTCTTTCTCTCTCCCCCCTCCCCCCATTCCTTTCCCAACTCAATCTTGTAATTTTCGCTTCCATATCAATATCAAAGACGTCTTATATAAAGTAACCCCCCTCCCCCCCTCTCCCCCCCCCCTCTCTCTCTCTCTCTCTCTCTCTCTCTCTCTCTGATATAGTGTCTGGCACCTATAAAATTTCCATTAACGCCAATTTCAGTTCTTCGACTAGGAATCACAACCTACCACCTTAAACTACCCCCCGTCTTTTATAATATCATTGACAACAACAACATCAACAACAACAACATCAACAACAACAACAACAACAACAACAACAACATCAACAACAACAACATCAACAACAACAACAACATCAACAACAACATCAACAACAACAACAACAACAGCAACAACAAATACGTGTGTTTGATTAGAACTTGACACACTGTGTGCAATGTCCTCCTATTGTATTCAATTGACGACTTCCCACCTGGCGATCGATACAATTAACCAGTAGATTATTCACCAATCAAAACATGGAATTTGTGAAACACCTTCACACGTGCTCGGACAAACATAGTTCGTTGTGTAACTAAATCAAAAACAAAAACACAAAACGAAACATCATAAAAAAAATGCCATAGCAAATAAACAAACCAACCCCCCCCCCCAAAAAAAAAAAAAAAACCCAGAAAAAACCCAGAAAAAAGCCACAAGAATAAAAAAAAACTCACTTTCTTCATTGGATGTAGATGTATTTATTTATTTTAACTCCAAGTTTATAAATTAATCTCTAAATTCAATTGAAAACAGTGAGGTCATTCCAATGTAACGCTATTATCGTTTTGAGACGTTGATCTACTAGCGTGAGGGTGATGGCACACAAAATGGTTCAACACATTATTTTGTCATAAGGCAAGATCAAACACACGTTATTATTATTATTATTATTATTGCCGGTCGTCGGTCATCCGTTGATCAGGTCATTGATACGGATAGGGTCACCTGGTGCTCGTTGTCACACACACATACACATACACATACACACACACATACACACACACACACACACACACCTTTGATAGGGATAGCTTTTCTTGACCTGTCAAATATTATATAAGCTTCATATTCACTTAAAATACGACCTGTTTATTGGAATATCGCCCGACAGGCGTCATGTCTCGTCCTACGTATTAAGTGTTGTTGTTGGCCAGATAATCTTTATAAAGCGCTTTGAGCACGTTTAATGGATAGTGCGCTATGTAAAATCTCAAGTTCAAGTTATAATCTATTCATTCGTCCAAAAAATAAGTAACAAAAAACCCCAACAAATCTGGGTGTTTTTGGTATGGTAAAACAATGATAACTAACCCTTCTCTATGAAAATACTAACGACAGGGTGAAAATAGAGAGGCTTCGTATGCTGTTTTGTTCCCAACTTTATTTCCACATTTGACAAAATGTGATATTTTGTAAATTTACATATTTGTTTGTGTTTTTGTTTACTGTCTCCTGACGAAGGCCAAGGGCCGAAACGTTGTTTGTTTTGTGTTGTTCCCATATATATGAGTCACATCTACTCACTTAATTTTTATCTCCATTTTATTGGCTCATTTAGGCACCTCTAGCTTTGGTTTCCCAAAAGAAGCCTCTCTATTTTCACCCTTTCGTTAGTATTTTCACGATCACCGGATTCAGGCAGCCCCTACCGTTGTCTATCACTCCTTGTCTATGAGTGTCTTTTGTATCTTGGCTGTCATCTCTATTTTCACCCTTTCGTTAGTATTTTCACGACCACCGGATTCAGGCAGCCCCTACCGTTGTCTATCACTCCTTCTCTATAAGTGTCTTTTGTATCTTGGCTGTCATCTCTACCCCCCCCCCCTCTCTCTCCCCCCTCCTTGTGTTTTCCCAATTTGCTCACTTGTTTCTCTGTCGTCTTGTCTTACACATTTACATAATATATTGTGTTGCTTTTGTCATTGTTTTTGGATGAGATCATCTCTGTCATCGTGTATCCCGTTCATTGGGTTGCCTTTCAACGCTAAGATACGTACTTATATTTTATACACATTACGATATGTATGTCATTTGATCAAATCTTTCAGACCGAAATAAATTTACTTAGAAAAAGCTTATTCATAAAACTGCACAATATGTAAATGTTATCGCATACAGTTCTTCATTTTTGACAAAGTTATTTTTTATGTATTTTTTTCCTATTATAATTAATTTCATGTCACGTTTATTTATTTATCTATCTGTTTTTTTTGGGTGTGTTTTTGTTGTTGTTGTGGTAAAGTATCTCCTCGACCCCCCCCCCCCCTTTCCGGGCATGCTAAGCAACGATTGCTATTCATGTTCATGGACTGATGTTTTCATAGATTTAAAGTCTGTCACTGTCATTGTTTAGTACTCACCACAGACTACTAGTACTCACCCAACAATATTTAAAGCTTTAAAGTGGCTTTATGGGAAATGGGCTTGAACTCAAACCTCCATTCCCCTTTAAGTCCACACACACACACACACACACACTCACTCACACACACACACACAAGCGCGCGCACATCCACGGACTGACATGACGTGCGTGAGATCCAACCTTCCCCGTCACTGTGTGAGTACCTAGGTCATTTACCTACCCCTTGTTCATTACGTGAAGTGCTCATCAAGCACGCGCCCGCCTTTTGCTCAGCTCAAATCGGGCCGGTGCACGCAATGTCGTACTTCCATTTGACAAATTACTAGCTAGCTCCAGATCCGGAACAAACCAGAAAAAAACAACTAACAAACAAGCAAAAAAGAAAAGTCGTATACAAAAACAATACAATCCCCCCCCCCCCCCCAAAAAAAAACCCCAATAAAACAAAAAAAAAAAAAAAAAAAAAAAAAAAAAAAAAAAAACAAACAATAACTGAAAAACCAATAAAAAACAAACAGAAAAAAAATTAAAAAAAAAACAAACTCACAAAAACACACA
>NC_088360.1:22882469-22974969 GCF_034508935.2 Berghia stephanieae | reverse complement strand
ATAATAAAAATGTACTTTATTCATCCAAAAGGAAATTTTTGTACAGACGTATAAAATACCGACAATGATACATACATAAACATAATATACGTAAATATAATGTGGTAAAGTAACATTTCGTAATAGGTATATATAGTGTAATCATATTGTAGGCTGTAAGAATAATTACATAGTGTAAATTAAGGGACATACAGATTATAAAAGTGTAAAGATATAAATATCTAGAAAAGGTATATTGATGTCAACATATCAGAAAATAAAAAAGATCTGTAAAAAGCTAAGAATTAGTTACAGTATAATGCTATTGTAAATTGGCTGAGAAAAATTACATAGTATAAATTACATGGCACGTAATGTAGAATAATATTACGGATTCATAACCGGCGGCAGACACGGGGGTTGAAATAACACCGGACCTCATTTTTGATTAGGTCAAATCGATTTCTTTTTGGTCCAAAGTGTTGCTATGTGCTCTAGTGGTATGACACTCGCTTTCGGATCGGAAGGTCCAGGGTTCGAGCCTCGCGCTCGGCACATAGTTGAGTCCTTGGAAAAAGCTCTTAACTCACATTCTCTCACCGTACTCAGGTGTAAAATGACTACCTGGCCGTCAACAGCGTTGTTTCTGTCCGGAAAAAAATTGTAATATCGCCTAACAGGCGTCATGTTTCGTCCTACATGTTAAGTGTTGCTGTTCGCCAAGGACCCCCTGTAATGCGCTTTGAGCACGTTTAGTGGATATTGCTCTATATAAAAAAGCTCATCTTTAAAAAAAATAAAAAAGCTCATCTCTTTGTTCGATAATTTAGTTAGCTAGAGATTGTGTGTTTTTGTGTATCAAGAAAAGACGTTTATAGCCTGATTCATTCGTGTAGCATTTTGGTACAACCCTTCCGGACTATTTCTGGACTTTCTAGATTCAAGTCTGCTCTCTCACTCTCTCTCTCTTTCTTGTATATATATATATATATATATATATATATATATATATATATATATATATATATATATATATATATATATATATGAATTATGAATATCACCCACTTTGCCCGGATTAATTTTTCCTCTAGAATCAAATCGCAATTTTTGTCATACGGTCTGAACTATTGAACACGTGTGAACACAAACGCACACACACACACACCACACACACACACACACACAACACACACACATATATATATATATATAAATATCTTATATATGTGCAGGTACATATATATATATATATTCTTTCTTCCCCCCCCCCGCCCCCTTTCTCATTCTTCCGTTACCCAACACTTCTTAATCTCAATAGCTGATGAAACGTTATTCTGTATTGATAAAAATAATAATCAATTATGTTATCTATTCTGTCAGGGAGGACACTCGCATACAAATAAACACATACACACACACACACAAACACACACACACAAACACACACACACATACAAACACAGGTTAATTCAAGCACTGAGTGCTGGCATTCTTTACACTCTTTAGCCATGATAAGACGACATTCAATAACTTGGCAACGACCCAACTCTCAAGGAAAGTACCCCGTCCGTTTTATTATGCCAGCTCCTATCACATTGTGATCTTGATTGGGATATATAAGCGCGGCTATGTGGTCTTGTGGTATGACACTCGCTTTCGGATCGGAAGGTCCTGAGTTCCAGCCTCGCTCGGCGCATAGTTGAGTCCTTGGAGAAGGCTCTTTACTCACATTCTCTCACCGCACTCGGGTGTAAAATGAGTACCTGGCCGTGAACAGCGTTGTCTATGTCCGAAAAATTATAACATCGCCTAACAGGCGTCATGTCCCGTCCTAAATGTTAAATGTTGCTGTTGACCAGGGACCCCTTGTAAAGCGCTCTGAGCACATTTAGTGGATATTGCGCTATATAAAAGCTCAATTTATATATATATATATGTATATATATATATATATATATATATATATATATATATATATATATATATATATATATATATATATATATATATATAAAATGATCAATGAATGTACACTTCATTTCGATCCATTAAACCAAAGACTGTGCAGATAACAAAGTATCTTCGTCACCTACACACGATTAAAATGAAGTTTACATTCAACTTTTTATTTTTACTTTTTCAAGCTTCAAGAACAAGGGAGAGAAAAATGGATTTTCATTAGTAGTAGTAATATTATATTTACTTAATATAATCACATAATAATTGTACATTTTTGTTTGTGTTTGATCGATAGACCGAGAAATTGTCTCCCTATTGACAACTTTCCATTATCATCACTGCAGAGAGGGATATATATATATATATATATATATATATATATATATATATATATATATATATATATATATATATATATATATAGAGAGAGAGAGAGAGAGAGAACACACACCTCCTCTTAATCTATGAATGCCAGTCCGATCATAAATTATTAATGTCGAGCTTTGTGTTTGATTCAATGTATTTCTTTGTACAACATTTCCCAAATACATTCATTAACCAGTCAACTGCTGCACTTTCGAAAATAAATCGTATTAAAAAATTTGGCCAGAAAACTCGTCCTTCACATATCGATTGATTTAAATGACCCTCATCTTGGAAAAAAAACACCCTCTCAAACTTGGGACTTTAAGGAAGACGTCTGTCTTTTCGCGAAGTCCCAGGTTTGAGAGTTTTTGCCAAGATGAGGGTCATTTAAACCGATCGATATTATGTGAAGGAAGAGTTTTCTGGCCAAATGTTTAAATACGTGTTTTTCCAGAATACGACAGAAAGCACCGACACTTGCCATTTCATGCTTTGTAAACAAATTGAATAATTATGAATTATGAATATCACCCACTTTGCCCGGATTAATTTTTCCTCTTGAATCAAATCGCAATTTTTGTCATAAGGTCTGAACTATTGAACATATGTGAAGTGGGACCTTAAAGGTGCAACTATTGAACACGTGTAAAGTGGGACCTTAATGGTGCAACTATTGAACACGTGTAAAGTGGGACCGTAATGGTGCAACTATTGAACACGTGTAAAGTGGGACCTTAATGGTGGTGCAACTATTGAACACGCGTAAAGTGGGACCGTAATGGTGCAACTATTGAACACGCGTAAAGTGGGACCGTAATGGTGCAACTATTGAACACGTGTGAAGTGGGACCGTAATGGTGCAACTATTGAACACGCGTGAAGTGGGACCGTAATGGTGCAACTATTGAACACGCGTAAAGTGGGACCGTAATGGTGCAATATTGAACACGCGTAGTGACCGTAATGTGCAACTATTGAACACGCGTGAAGTGGGACCGTAATGGTGCAACTATTGAACACGCGTGAAGTGGGACCGTAATGGTGCAACTATTGAACACGCGTAAAGTGGGACCGTAATGGTGCAACTATTGAACACGCGTAAAGTGGGACCGTAATGGTGCAACTATTGAACACGCGTAAAGTGGGACCGTAATGGTGCAACTATTGAACACGCGTAAAGTGGGACCGTAATGGTGCAACTATTGAACACGCGTAAAGTGGGACCGTAATGGTGCAACTATTGAACACGCGTAAAGTGGGACCGTAATGGTGCAACTATTGAACACGCGTAAAGTGGGACCGTAATGGTGCAACTATTGAACACGCGTGAAGTGGGACCGTAATGGTGCAACTATTGAACACGCGTAAAGTGGGACCGTAATGGTGCAACTATTGAACACGTGTGAAGTGGGACCGTAATGGTGCAACTATTGTACACGTGTAAAGTGGGACCGTAATGGTGCAACTATTGCACACGTGTAAAGTGGGACCGTAATGGTGCAACTATTGCACACGAGTAAAGTGGGACCGTAATGGTGCAACTATTGAACACGAGTAAAGTGGGACGGTAATGGTGCAACTATTAAACACGCGTAAAGTGGGACCGTAATTGTGCAACTATTGAACACGCGTAAAGTGGGACCGTAATTGTGCAACTATTGAACACGTGTAAAGTGGGACCGTAATGGTGCAACTATTGAACACGTGTAAAGTGGGACCGTAATTGTGCAACTATTGAACACGTGTAAAGTGGGACCGTAATGGTGCAACACGTTTCTGTAATGGCCTTTCAAACCCCAACAGTGGGATATTAATTTATATAACGATAATCATTCATTCGTCTGTTATTGTCTTTCTTTCATCTATTTTTTCTTATCCCCTCTCGATTGTCTGTCTTCTCTCTCTCTCTCTCTCTCTCTCTCTCTCTCTCTCTCTCTCTCTCTCTCTCCCCCCCCCCAATTCCCCTACTATATAAAATTGTAAAGCGTCCCTGAGCACTTATTATGCGAAGGTTGAGCTCTATATAAGTATCTTTTTATCATGATTATTCTATTACAACAGACGTGTCCATACACGTTTCAGACTTATGGCCAATGCTGACAAACGACAACACATTATACAACACAGGGCCTGGCTGGAGCTGTGATTAAAAAAATACAACACGTCACATAATGTTGATGGCGCAATATCGTCTTGATATACTCACGCCACTTTACATGATGGTCCATACTCACGGCGCTTTACATGATGGTCCATACTCACGGCGCTTCACATGATGGTCCATACTTACGGCGCTTTACATGATGGTCCATACTCACGGCGCTTTACATGATGGTCCATACTCACGGCGCTTTACATGATGGTCCATACTCACGGCGCTTTACATGATGGTCCATACTCACGGCGCTTTACATGATGGTCCATACTCACGGCGCTTTACATGATGGTCCATACTCATGGCGCTTTACATGATGGTCCATACTCACGGCGCTTTACATGATGGTCCATACTCACGGCGCTTTCCATGATGGTCCATACTCACGGCGCTTTCCATGATGGTCCATACTCAAGGCGCTTTACACGATGGTCCAATTCAAAAGCAACACTTCAACATGACGCCAAAGCAGATTGTATATATATATATATATATATATATATATATATATATATAATATATATATATATATATATAAAGAAGTGTGATACCCCTCCTCCGCTCCATCAACAACAACAACAACAAAAACCTGAACAAAAAGGAAGAAACAAAAGCAACAATAGCAACAATAACAAAACAAAATTCGTTTTCCCCACAGTTTCAAAATATTTATTAAAGCATTATTTTGAATTAAAATTTGAAGATATTTCCTCTAATATTTCTCTAATAATCAAGTCAAAAGTCAATAAGATAAGATAAAATAACACCGAAATGCCTCATGTGTTCGATCGTCTTCACTTCTTTTTTTATCAAAAATCAAAAGCCAAAAATCAACAACATTGCAGTCCAAACAGTTCAGAATAAAAACAGATTATAATTTCGTAAACAAAGGGAAGTAATACAATAAATTCTTCATTCATCTATATTTTCAACTTTTCCAAATGTAATTTTGTATGATGTCTTCCCCAGCCCATGGAGAAGGGACCCCGGTTGAGAAGGCCTCATCATCTTGCCAATATTTCCTCAGCTCTTAATTTCCTAGAAGGCAAAAAGGTTTGTTTAATTACAACTTTCTCTTACACACAGATCATTGTTAGGATTTATCTCATCATTTGTTTCTTGTTATTTTTGCTACATGTAAAGATTTTGGGGGAAAATGCACAAAAAAGAACTCCTTGTTTTCACAATGCATTGAAGAACTATAGATCTTATCATATTGTTAAACGTTTTATCGTCAGCGTACTACATTTTAAAATCTTGCCACTAAACGCTTTATCATGAATTTGAATGCTATTTCTTTATCATTATTAAATAGATTTTGTCGAGTTATCAGTTTAGAAAACGGTTTTCAAGCACAATTATTGTTATCAAGTTTATCAAATCTTTAAATATTGAGAGATGCTATGTCGAGCAATGTTTGATACTTAGAACCGCCTCTAGTAGCTGAACAACAAAAATTGAAAAGTATGTTATTGATATAACAGGAACACAGTCTTGAATGTACCCTTGGACAACGGAAAAGACAGTGGACCGAGGAGTATTGAAAAGTATGTTATTGATATAACAGGAACACAGTCTTGAATGTACCCTTGGACAATGGAAAAGACAGTGGACCGAGGAGTATTGAAAAGTATGTTATTGATATAACAGGAACACAGTCTTGAATGTACCATTGGACAATGGAAAAGACAGTGGACCGAGGAGTATTGAAAAGTATGTTATTGATATAACAGGAACACAGTCTTGAATGTACCCATGGACAATGGAAAAGACAGTGGACCGAGGAGTATTGAAAAGTATGTTATTGATATAACAGGAACACAGTCTTGAATGTACCCTTGGACAATGGAAAAGACAATGGACCGAGGAGTATTGAAAAGTATGTTATTGATATAACAGGAACACAGTCTTGAATGTACCATTGGACAATGGAAAAGACAGTGGACCGAGGAGTATTGAAAAGTATGTTATTGATATAACAGGAACACAGTCTTGGATGTACCCTTGGACAATGGAAAAGACAGTGGACCGAGGAGTATTGAAAAGTATGTTGTTGATATAACAGGAACACAGTCTTGAATGTACCCTTGGACAATGGAAAAGACAGTGGACCGAGGAGTATTGAAAAGTATGTTATTGATATAACAGGAACACAGTCTTGAATGTACCATTGGACAATGGAAAAGACAGTGGACCGAGGAGTATTGAAAAGTATGTTGTTGATATAACAGGAACACAGTCTTGAATGTACCCATGGACAATGGAAAAGACAGTGGACCGAGGAGTATTGAAAAGTATGTTATTGATATAACAGGAACACAGTCTTGAATGTACCCATGGACAATGGAAAAGACAGTGGACCGAGGAGTATTGAAAAGTATGTTATTGATATAACAGGAACACAGTCTTGGATGTACCCTTGGACAATGGAAAAGACAATGGACCGAGGAGTATTGAAAAGTATGTTGTTGATATAACAGGAACACAGTCTTGAATGTACCCTTGGACAATGGAAAAGACAGTGGACCGAGGAGTATTGAAAAGTATGTTATTGATATAACAGGAACACAGTCTTGAATGTACCCATGGGCAATGGAAAAGACAGTGGACCGAGGAGTATTGAAAAGTATGTTATTGATATAACAGGAACACAGTCTTGAATGTACCCATGGACAATGGAAAAGACAGTGGACCGAGGAGTATTGAAAAGTATGTTATTGATATAACAGGAACACAGTCTTGAATGTACCCATGGACAATGGAAAAGATAGTGGACCGAGGAGTATTGAAAAGTATGTTATTGATATAACAGGAAGACAGTCTTGAATGTACCCTTGGACAATGGAAAAGACAGTGGACCGAGGAGTAAAAGTATGTTATTGATATAACAGGAAGACAGTCTTGAATGTACCCTTGGACAATGGAAAAGACAGTGGACCGAGGAGTAAAAGTATGTTATTGATATAACAGGAACACAGTCTTGAATGTACCCTTGGACAATGGAAAAGACAGTGGACCGAGGAGTTTTCCCAAATGACTGGAAAAAAATAAATAGCATACCGTTTTTTTATTTTTTATTTTTTTAGAGGGGCCACCAGGCCGGTCTTTCAGGAATGGCAAATTGAAGAAAACTATGGTTGATTTAAGATAGTGAGACAATTAAGATCGTATTGCTTTTGTTCTTACTTTTTTCCCCACTTTTCCAAAAAAAAAACAACAAAAAAAAAAAAACCCCAACTTTCTCGTGATTGATTACAATATTTTGATAACTTTATAACTTTTTTCTGTTTTCTTTTCCAGATCAAGCTAGTCAACATCAACGCCACGAGTATAGCGGATGGCAAACCTTCCATTGTACTCGGTCTGGTCTGGACCATCATTCTATATTTCCAGGTCAGTTGTGTGGGCAATGAACGTTCTCTTTGATAGGCCAGATTTCATTTGGGAATATTAAATAAAAGACCGGGATGCATGGAGATGTGGCATTCATTATGGCAACCCTGCAAAATGCGGGATAAGCTGAAAGAAGAAAAAGAAGAAATAAAAGACTAAACCGTTTATACTTCAGGCACTGACATGATACATTAAATTTTCCATTAAAAAATAAACAACAACTGTATTTAGAAATGATAATGATTGTTGTTTTATTGACTGGTTTGCATACAGGTCTTTTCAAAGAATTCGTTTTTTTTTAAACAAGAGAAAAAGAGTATTTATTGGAGATGTGAGATGCAGTTTGAATTATTCTAAGTGTAAAATGAAATGAGGCTCAAATCAAAATTCCCGAAATCATTTTGGATCAGTGTTTTTGTGTATAACAATGTTAACCCTTTCAGATTGAAGAGACGATTACTGCTATGCCTGCTGGAGAAGATGGATCGAAGAAGAAGAATGTCTTACCAAAACAGAGTTTGCTGGAATGGGCTGAAAATGTTTTGTCCAAGTAAGATGGCCTTGACATTGAATTATTTTGGTTATAAATACAAATCCAGCAAAATTTCTTTTTTACTTTTCTCTTCTTATTTATTTTTCTTTAGTTTTTGGTGTGTACCGTATAAGCCAGAATATACCAGAATACACACACCAGAATTAGTCATTCTGTCAGTCAATTAGTTTGAGTTTGGAATCTGTGGCCCTGATCAGTTCAAAATTAATAAGAAAAGAAGTGTAAGTACAATCTACTCGTTTAATTTGCATTCAATAAGAATAATGCCATATGTGATAGTTTGCATAACATTTGGATCAAAATCATTAAAATGTTTATGATCTTGAAAACAATCTCACAGGAAATATGGTCTTGAGATCAAAGATTTTGGCAAGAGCTGGAAAGATGGCGTGGCCTTCAACGCCATGATCCACAACATCCGACCTGATTTGGTGGATATGGACCAGATTCGCCGCCAACAAGCTCGCATCAGCCTGGAGCATGCCTTCTCTACAGCTGAAGATCACCTGGGGATTCCACGATTGCTGGATCCTGAAGGTTGGTTACTTGACTCTCGTTCATTCATATCACGTCTGGAATCATGGGTGCCAGCAGGAAGAAGTGCTGAAACCTGAAACTAAAATCTCGACAGTTTGCCAAACCTGAAAATGTTTCTACTGAAACTGCGGCCTAAACTTTACTCTTATGTCATCACCGTTTTTATACCATTCTTAAATGATTACACAGCAAACATATTGACACAATGAGGAAATTAATTTGATTTTAAAGAATCTACCTCCATACATTGAAACGGTGGCTGAATCACGTTTTCGAATTTTTACAGGTGCTATTAGGTTATTTTACTCAAAACACTGAAACCGGAGGTATTTGACTTCGAGATATCGTGAAACCGGAATTCCGGCATGAACCGGAAAACTGGCACCCATGTCTTGAATCCATCTTTGAAACATTTTGTATATGGGGATTAATATTAATGATATATTTTATTTTGCAATTATGTTTATAAATAACGGTGTGAAATTGGATGTAAGATTCAATTTAATACACGGAAACAGATAAAATGGACATTTCAGATTTCCCCCTTTATCAACAAAACAGGATGAATGAAACACTACAGGCGAATGAGATGGTGTGGTAGTGGCGTTGTTAAGATGAATAAACAAAACATTGATGGGCAGGAAATAGTAGAACTATGCTCCTTTGTAAGGAAGTATGGATTAAAATAGAACAATGTATAAAAGGTGCGCAATTAATTAAGTGGAAAGAGGGGAGGCGTAGAGGAACTGTGTAATGCAGTTTAGAAAGTGAAATATAAATGATATTTATAGGACACATTGAGGATTTTTGTATTTTTCATGCCGTATATTCAACATCTTGGTTGTGAACGATTCCTTTTCGTACTTGGACGCAAATTTGGGTGTGAGATTGCTGAATAAATGACAGAGCTGCCAACGTGAAATTTAAAAAATTCGTAGTTTCCCAGGGAAAAAAAAAAAGAAAAAGTGACTTTAAATAACTTTACAGTTAAACAATTTGCTCTCAGCATGGCCAAAAAAATGCTCCAAAGACCTGAATATAGATTCTAAGGAGCCAAACTTTCATTTTCAACTAAATTTATTGAGTCAAGGTCAAAGAGACCTTTGCAACTCTGAAGCCGGAGCCAAAAATTTGTATTTCTATGAATACTTCGTAGTTTTAGGCAGTTCTGAAATAAGACACAACACGTCCACCCAGAGGATCAGAGTCAGAACTCCAGCTGCTGACTTCTCAGTTTTTCTTCATCAAGACGTTTAGGACGTCATGCAATGAAGAAAAACTGAGAAGTCAGCAGCTGGGGTTCTGACTCTGATCCTCTGGGTGGACGTGTTGTGCCTTATTTCAGAACTGCCTAATACTACGAAATATTCGTAGAAATATGAATTTTTGTTGTTGTCACATGGGCTATTGAGTCTTTTGTCCAGTTAGACCTAAATATAACATTTCCCCCAAGAATAGATAAAGGGAATTTTACAAAATATTTTGTTTTTAAAGATTAATATTAAAGATAAAAATTGCTCTTTAAAACAGTATTTAAAACTATTTTATATTTCCTGACAATCGTTTCCACCTTTCCATAATCTTATCATTCTGCTCAGGTTTTCATTGTTTAGTATTTATTGTTGATAAAGCACAGACTGAACCCTGTGTTACCTTTCGCGTTGTCTCTCCTTGAATCTTATCCTTAACCTTCACAATTGATATTTACTGTTCCCAACTTCAAGCTGCCTTTTTTTTGCAGTCTTAAATTATTATAAGGTTAAAGATATGAATAGTACATGATTTGTTTATCTAGTGTAAATATTCATGTCTTGACAATATGTTCAATGATAAGAAGACTATTGAAGTTTCACCATACTGGAATCACCTTTGCTCAACTACGGGTACCACCTGTTACATTGGAATCGTGTGTCATAAGGATGACCAATAAATAACAATAAGAAATGGATATTGTGGACAATTTAAATGAGACACTACTAAGATATATTTTAATATTTCATTCATCATGTTTTGTTGATAATGTGAAAACCTGAAACATCCACAGTATTTGTCATCGTTTAATAAATTGAAGCTTCTATTCGCTTCCTATAGTTGTTTACATTTTTTCTTCAAGTTTCAAGCAGCAGCATTTTCATTATTCATAAAGATAACTGGGTACTCGTACTTATTCATTAAATTAGCAGAGCTGCCAACCAACTTCCATTAAAGCACGGAACAAAAAAAAAAATCTAAATCTAGATTATATTGTGTAATAGTAATAGTCCAAACATTCTGGTGTTTTGGGTCACGAAGGCATTGTGTTTTTAGAGTGTCCTTTTTAGCTCTTTGAAAATTAGGCCGCTATGTTTTAGACGTGTCCGTGTAGCGGATCTGTGTCGTTATGGAAGACCCGAGTTGTTGAACCAAGAATTTACTTCTTTTCACAGACGTTGATGTAGAAAAACCAGATGAGAAATCCATCATGACGTATGTAGCACAGTTTTTGAAAGCCTACCCTGATGCTGGAGCAAGTGTAAGTAGATTGCAACTCCTTAGATAGTCAAATGGACGCTTTTTTTCACCTCAAGATATCATGTAGAGGGTAACGGGTTTATTTATATTACCATTTTTTCTATTTGTCCTTTAAAATGTATGTGAAATATCGGTAAGGTTTTGCAAGCATTGAACTTTTAAAATTTTTTAACGTTGTAAAATATTAAATTGGAGAGTGATGCATAGAAATCTGCATCTACCCTCACAACTACTACTTACACCATCATCATCATCATCATCATCATCATCATCATCATCATCATCATCATCATCATCATCATCACCATCATCTTTTGTCGTCTACAGGGAGTTCCTGGCTTAAACATCGACACGGCAGACAAAGAACTCCAAGCCTATAACAGCCTGATGACTTGGCTCAATAACGATGCCAAGGAAATCATAGACGCTGCCCAGGAGCCTGTCACAGACAGAGAATCCGAATTTATGGTAGGTTAAAAAAACAAAACAAAACAAAAAAATTTAAAAGAATAAACAAAAAGAAAAAAAAAAAAAAGAAACGATCTAAGAAGAATAAATCTAAAATTCTATCATGGTAAAGTAAAAATCATATACATCTTATACAGTGCGACAATGTGGTTTAGTGGTATGACACTCGTTTTTCGGATCAGAAGGTCCTGAGTTCGATCCTCACTCGGTGCATAATTGAGTCCTTGGAAAAAGCTCTTAACTCACATTCTCTCACCGTACTCAGGTGTAAAATGAGTACCACACTGTTGACAGCGTTGTTCTGTCCAAAAAAAAAATAAATGTAATATCGCCTAACAACAGGCGTCATGTCTTGTTCTACATGTTAAGTGTTGCTGTTGGCCTGGGACCTCTTGTAAAGTGCTTTGAGACTTTGAGTTGATATTGCGCTATATAATAACTCTCATTTATATGTACATCTTTCTTTTTTTTTTTTTTTAATAAGCCCATGAGAACAAGCCATTCATTTGTTTAATTTACTAGGCCAGGTTTATTTTCTCTGCTGACAGTTTGGTGTTTTTATGAATATTTTATTGTCTGCATTTTTTCTGTCAGGATTACCTTGGCTTCAAGACAGAGTTTGACCGGAGAGAACCGCTCTATCTGAAGATTGGTGAGAAGGTATTATCAGGCAGGGCCCTCAAAATCAGTAGAGGTGATTGGGAGAAACTTGATCTGACATGGCAGGAAGTTGATGAGCAGGTGAGACCTCAGATTTATTTCAAAATTAAATAGAATTGCATTTTAACATTGTTTTTTTTTTTGAGTCACACTTGCAAATTTGAATATAACTAAAGAAAATTCTCTCTCTTTTTTTGTTGTTGTAGTAAATTAAAAAATTCAGCGTTGATCATTAGAAAAGGCAAAGTAATAATGATATTATTAATGACAATAACTGTCATAATTTATTATAGCGCTTTACCCTGTCTAAACAAACACCAAGTGCTTTACATTGACATATAAATATTAATTGAAATAAACAAATTTATGAACAAACAAATAAATAAAAAAAAAAAAATTCCCTTGATTCATCCCATAGGGGAAATTTATCTCTAGGGTCTTTTTCAAGGGAAGACTGGAATAACCCAGACGTTAACCGCAGTGCAGCGCCGCAAATTGAGCTAGGGCGAGGTGACTTGCTCAAGGCCAGACAGCGCAGCAGCGGGTGATCAAACTCGGTACCTTTCGGATACGAAGCAAAGACCGTACCCCTGAGCCATGCTGCATCCCATCATTAATCATCAATTAAAGCATAAACGTTGTGTATTTTATTTTCATTTGTTTTTGAACGGACATGATGGGTTAAAATCCTTTTTTTTCCTTTTTTTTTCAGGTGAGACTTTGGCTGTTGAAGTTGGACATGGCATTGCCAGGGAAATTGGGCAAGCTGGGAGAGTGGCTCTACCAGGCCGAGAAGCTGTTGAGGAAAAAGGAGGAGGCTATTGATAATAACGACCAAATGGCGGCTCAGTACCTGGAATTGTCCAAAGAACATAGGGTATGTAATATAATATGTGGTGACATTGATGTATTGTCAGAAATTATAACAGACCAAAAGCGGCTCAGTACCTGGAATTGTCCAAAGAACATAGGGTATGTAATATAATATGTGGTGACTTGGATGTATTGTCAGAAATTATAACTGATCTGCCCTCTTGGAATTGGAAAAATTCGCAGTTTTCATAGAAGACATTATAACAATTTTTAAAAATTACCAATTTGTGTTTCAATACATTTAATTATACTTTAAACTCCTACACATATTAGCTCTGGCAACAAAACTTGAATTTCAAGAAGTTTATTGAATTAAAGATCTAAATATTATTGTCAATTAGGACTGGAAAATTCGTATTTCTACGAAATTGTTTTAGTCATATATATATATATATATATATATATATATATATATATATATATATATATAAAATATATATATATATATATATATATATATATATATATATATATATATATATATATATATATATATATATATATATATATATATATATTATATTATATATTTGTGTTATGTCTTGAGCTTCTTGCATGAATAATTGCTGCTTTTAGTAAAGTTGTCCAGTTTCTTCTGAGAGGTGAAAAGCGAAAGGCAACCAAAAGAAATTAAATGATTAATTGAGAAATACATTTAGACAGTCTGTCTTTGATAGGGTTTTTGGTGAAAGTTTTTAGTACAGAAACCAGCACATCTGTATCATGATATAGTGATAGCAAGTGTAGAGGACTTTGCTGGAAATGAGGAGAAAATAAAAAGATCTGAATAATTGGTGTGTTTGATTTCTTCTTTTAGTAGTTAAAGAAACTTGGCCCCGTTGATGATTTCAATTGCTCAGAAGAATTTCAAAGAAGAAAATAAAAAAAAAGTTAAAAGTTAAGACACTTTTTTCCCCTAAGCTTGAATTAAGTTAGTAAAACTAAGATTTTCAACCCATCTGTGTCAACAGGAATTTTTCAAAGACTTGGAGGAATGGAAGAAATTTTTTGCTCAAGTGAAGCGTGCGGGTCGTTATGAAGGCATCATGATCCATGGCCCCCAAATAGACCACATCTCTAAGCGACTCGAGTCCGTCACATTGCACTCAACTGTACGACAAAACAGACTAGACTACTCACATTATAGGTAAAGCAATTAATAATACTGTGATCAGTTATTGGCCTTGTTTTGTTTGTTTTTGGTGTGTGTACTGCCGTGTTTCTATAATGTTTGTGTTTCTATAATGTTTGTGTTTCTATAATGTGTATGTTTGTATAATGTATGTTTCTGTAATGTATGGTTCTATAATGTATGTTTCTATAATGTATGTTTCTGTAATGTATGTTTCTAATGTATGTTTGTATAATGTATGTTTCTGTAATGTATGTTTCTATAATGTATGTTTCTATAATGTGAATGTTTGTATAATGTATGTTTCTGTAATGTATGTTTCTATAATGTATGTTTCTATAATGTATGTTTCTGTAATGTATGTTTCTATAATGTATGTTTCTATTATGTATGTTTCTATAATGCATGTTTCTATTATGTATGTTTCTATAATGTATGTTTTTATACAGCAGTGACAAATAACAAAGCATATTAATAGTGAATTGTAAAATAAGTAAGAGTTTAGATTATTATAAAGTAATTCCTTGAAATGAATTGACAAACGCATAATTGATGAATTGATGAATATCTAGTACCACTCACTAAGTATTATAATTAATTGGATTTTGGCTACATATAATTTTCTTCATACATCATATGTTACTTTCACTTTCAAATAAGTTACTATTTTCAGAAAACAATTCACTTCAGATGAAATTGTCATATTTTCTTATGGAATTTTAGATTTCAAATATGATATTTAGAATTTTCCTTTTTATTAATAATTTGTTCTGAGTTCGCCTGCAATAGGATTCAATAGTCTAATGTCACATCCGCCCAGCAACGAGCAGCTTGGTTCTAAACAAAGAAAATCAGTACTTTTTATTCTTCATGCTGGCTAGAACATTTTCACATGTCATGTGATCAGAATGTAAAAAAGTTAAAACATTATCAGATCTATAATGTTTTTTTACTCTGGATACATACACTTTTACGCTCGTCGGAGAAGTATTTCATAAGGGCGTCCGCCATTGTTCCGATAGTTTAGAATCAGTTACTAAGTTACTATGCGCCATTACGAGGGAAGTGACGTCATGACTATTGAAGCCTATTTCAGTGTACGGAATTCTGCTTCTGCTATTTTTTTGCTTTTTTAAAAATAAGAAATTTGGATCATTGTATTATCTGCTTAACTCTCTCCTTACCAGCTATTTTTAGAATTTCCCCCGAAAATTCACTCCAAACCAACACAAGAATAGACTTTTCTTACTCAAACAAAAAAGTAACAAGTGAGCTCTATAGCAGATTTTTTAGTATCTAGAGTGTAATCAAAGCATTTCTTTAAATCGTGTAATGTACAAGAGAAATCAGAATTAGAAAATTTCTGTTTCATCGGAACGAATGTGACGATTTTCCTATGGATGGTGAGGAGAGGGTTAACACACCTTGCTTATAATTTCAGATACAAGTTACTGTCTCAACTGATCCTGGCCGAGAACAAAGTGGTGGCTTGGACAGCCAGATACGAGAAACAGGACTCTGTAGAAGAATTGCTTGCAGACTTCATTGAATATGCAGAGAGGCAGAGGATGCTGGAAAAGTTTGACACCACGTTTGCTGAAACAAAGAAAGCTGCCGAAACCTATAAAATGGGGGGAGCAGGTATGTTTTCATCTTTGGAGTCATCAGTACAAATATTTGATTTCAGTCGTCAGATGGCTATATGATGGATTGGAAAGTATAAATAAAATAAAAATAGTCCTTAAGCATGAAAAGGACAATAGCAATTGCTTGCAACCCTTTGGATAGGATGCTAGTCTATTGCAAAAGTACTTTCAGCAAGTACTTTCTAACAGACCCAGCTCCCTTATTGTTGCTGGGTGGACAAGGGGGCGGTAAGAAACCCCGTAAAATTGGTTTTACCTGGGATCCGTCTTGGTCCCTTTTGCATATGAAGCGAGTGCTCTACCATTTCTATCACAGATTCCTGTTTAATTGACATTAGTATAGCAATCGAAAACAGTGGGTCGCCTCAAACCGACAACTGACAGGCCACGACAGGACTGCTGCAAACATGCATTGATGGGGTTTGAGGGAGGCAGACGACTGTCCCCACTGTCAGGAAATGCCAGACAGCAGACCACATATCTTACACTGCCGCGGGACGTTTCGAGGCTGTCCTCAACTGCGGTGATGAATTTAAAGACTGACTGGAGACTTCCAGTGTGGAGATGTAGCCATACGCTATTACTACTACTACTATTACTACTATACTACTACTACTACTACTACTACTATACTACTACTACTACTACTACTACTACTACTATACTCCTCTCCTCTCCTCCTACTACTACTACTACTACTACTACTACTACTACTACTACTACTACTACTACTACTACTACTACCCCTACCACTACCACTACCACTACCACTACCACTACTACTACCACTACCACTACACTACTACTACTACTACTACTACTACTACACATATACTACTACTACTACTACTACTACTACACTCATTACTACTACTACTACTACTACTATTACTACTACTACTATTACTAGTAACATTCTGTACATTTGGTCGCTTCCTTGTACATAATAATATTGATGTAGACTGTAATCTGATCCTATCTCTGAGGCAATGAAAATTGTGGATCTCCTTTACTTTTCCTAAGGAGGAAAATGGAACTCATTTATCGAGTCAATCAAGGTTTCTGAGGCATGAGATAAAGCCCACAATTAGATGGAACTGTGAGAGGGGACATCATATAGATACAGTCTCAAAGAGCCCACAATTAGATGGAACTGTGAGAGGGGACTTCATATAGATACAGTCTCTAAGAGCCCACAATTAGATGGAACTGTGAGAGGGGACTTCATATAGATACAGTCTCAAAGAGCCACAATTAGATGGAACTGTGAGAGGGGACTTCATATAGATACAGTCTCAAAGAGCCCACAATTAGATGTAACTGTGAGAGGGGACTTCATATAGATAAATTCTCAAAGAGCCCACAATTAGATGGAACTGTGAGAGGGGACTTCATATAGATAAATTCTCAAAGAGCCCACAATTAGATGGAACTGTGAGAGGGGACTTCATATAGATAATTAGAGCCCACAATTAGATGGAACTGTGAGAGGGGACTTCATATAGATACATTCGCAAAGAGTCCACAATTAGATGGAACTGTGAGAGGGGACTTCATATAGATACAGTCTCAAAGAGCCCACAATTAGATGGAACTGTGAAAGGGGACTTCATATAGATACAGTCTCAAAGAGCCCACAATTAGATGGAACTGTGAGAGGGGACTTCATATAGATACAGTCTCAAAGACCCCACAATGAGATGGAACTGTGAGAGGGGACTTCATATAGATAAATTCTCAAGGAGCCCACAATTAGATGGAACTGTGAGAGGGGACTTCATATAGATAAATTATCAAAGAGCCCACAATTAGATGGAACTGTGAGAGGGGACTTCATATAGATAAATTATCAAAGAGCCCATAATTAGATGGAACTGTGAGAGGGGACTTCATATAGATAAATTCTCAAAGAGCCCACAATTAGATGGAACTGTGAGAGGGGACTTCATATAGATAGATTCTCAAAGAGCCCACAATTAGATGGAACTGTGAGAGAGGACTTCATATAGATAAATTCTCAAAGAGCCCACAATTAGATGGAACTGTGAGAGGGGACTTCATATAGATAAATTCTCAAAGAGCCCACAATTAGATGGAACTGTGAGAGGGGACTTCATATAGATAAATTCTCAACTTACCTTGAAATGAACCCTGTCTGTTTGCATGTTAGATGATCCTCTGGCACTCAATTTTGATTTCCAATAGTTTCATTATTTAGGGTCCTGATATCTCAGTTGGGAGAGCAGTCGCTTTACACACAAAATGATTGCTTTTGATCCAGCAGTCGCTTTACACACAAAATGATTGCTTTTGATCCAGCAGTCGCTTTACACACAAAATGATTGCTTTTGATCCAGCAGTCGCTTTACACACAAAATGATTGCTTTTGATCCAGCAGTCGCTTTACACACAAAATGATTGCTTTTGATTCAGCAGTCGCTTTACACACAAAATGATTGCTTTTGATCCAGCAGTCGCTTTACACACAAAATGATTGCTTTTGATCCAGCAGTCGCTTTACACACAAAATGATTGCTTTTGATCCAGCAGTCGCTTTACACACAAAATGATTGCTTTTGATCCGGGTGAAGTAAAGATATTATTCTGTGCCCTCTGTATCATCAGTGATTAATTGGGTAGCTGTGTCCATTAAATTTGGTGGAAAGTGCTTTGCGATAAACTTGTATCCTATCCAAAGGACAGCAAGCAAAATTGCTTCTTGTCTGTTTAATATCGTAGAAACCTGGGTAAACTTTTGCTCCTTGAGTCTTATGACTCTAAAGAACTACTTTTTTATAGTTAGAATTAATGGTTGAAATTCGGATTTGATGATGGTTGTCTTATAGTTTGTTTATTTTTCAAATTTTACGCTCTGTGTTAACATTTCCAGACAAAATGGAATCCTCACAAATCGATCACTTTCTGGAAGAGGTGAGTGGTCGTTGGAAGAAGCTGTCGGTGGAGGTGAAGAGTGTCCGTTCCATGCTGGAGGAAGTGATCACCACATGGAAACGATACACCGCCTGTGTTGACGTGCTGACTGTGTGGTTGGCTGATGGGGTACAAGCTATGGCTGGAACTCTAGAAGAGAAGGAGGTGAGATTTATTTTCACATCTTTTAATCTTACATGAGGAAAATATCGCTTTATGACTGAAATACTTACTTACTTACTTACTTACTTACTTAGGCCACCCCTTGGGGCGCCCAACTTGAGCCACGAGTCTTCGCCATTCTGTCCTGTCCTCCATAAGGGTACGCAGCTCCCGGGTGTTGTCCATTCCTGTGTTGTCTAGCAGACAGTCAATGTAGATTTTATTCTGCCTGCCTCTGTTTCTGGTTCGCTCAGGTGGTTCTCATAGCACAAGACTGCTTGCAATCTCCTCCTTGTGTCTCCAGCATTGCCCCGCAAGTCTCAGTCTTCTCTTTTTAATCTTCGAGGTCACTGTGTGGAGGTCACTGTAGAGCACTGAAATAATTATATCAATTCTAGAAATAGTAGGGTTTGTACCATTCATGAAAAAGATAATCTATATATGTCAATGGAGCTAAGGTCACATGAATTCGAAACAAGGAATCCTGAAAGGATATTTATAGGACATGGAAAAATTCTAACAAAAATGAAATGAAATAGTTATTGGTCCAATCAAAGGTGAGCATGGGCATAATTTGCTGTATTGATGCGACATTTTAGATATAGGAACAATTTAGTTTTAGTTTACAAAATATTAGTTCACCCGGAAAGTTGATTGGTGTGTTCCTATTTTTGGTGACAACAAAACTACCCAAAATCCTAACAAGAATACAAACAAAAAGCGATTGGTATTCAATATGGCGCCACCTGTTATTGAAGAAAATTGTGCTTGACTGTTTTGTAATCAGTGCATTTCTTGTATTAATAATATATATTTATTATATTGCATAGCTTATCCACTCATATAGGAGCCCTGGATGAATTTGCAATAGTGACTAGGCAAACAAACACACATAATTTTCGTTTTGTAGTTTTAAATAAGTCATGATTTAATGCACTATACAGATTTATATTTTTTCTTCCTATGGATGAAAATCAGGTAAATGTTCTTAGAATTGATTAGATATGATGTAATTTTTTTCTCCAACTTCCTAGACTTTCCCTCACCTACCCCACCCCTCCCAATTATTTGTGTGTTAACGACGTGTTCATGATATTGGTCATCAATGATATTTAATTGTATCACACATTTCATATTCATAGGAGTTCTTCAAAGACCTGGCACAATACGAAGACAAACACAGAATGATGAATGAGAGTGCCAATTTCTTGATAGAAGTTTCCACAGATCCCGTTGCTGAAGAAATCAAACAGACGGTCTTGCTATTAAACAGACGGTTTGTCGAGTTGGTGGACAGTTTCCAGACCTTTCGCCAGAACGAGGTCATCGGTAAGGCCAGAACAGATTACGAGTCTGGTGTGGCTGGCATTGAGTCATGGCTGGCAGACACCAATGGAATTATGTCTCAGCAAGTCAGATGTGTTCATGCTGAACTCAAAGCTTACTTACTGGAACTCGATGTAAGTATGACTGAGCTTTTTGAGCTTTTATATAGCGCAATATCCACTAAATGTGCTCAAAGCGCTTTACAAGGGGTCCCTGGTCAACAGCAACACGTAACATGTAGAATGAGACATGACGCCTGTCAGGCGATATTACAATATTTTCCGGACAGAGACAACGCTGTTAGCAGTCATGTACTCAAACACCTGAGTACGGTGAGAGAATGTGAGTAAAGAGCCTTTTCCAAGGACTCAACTATGCGCAGAGCGAGGCTCGAACTCAGGACCTTCTGATCTGACAGCGAGTGTCATACCGCTTGACTACATAGCCGCACAAGTATGATGATATGACTCCTGCATTGAAATTTCAAACAAGTTCCCAATACCACTGCCTGACTTAGGGAAAATGCATTGGGAACCAGTTCGAAATGTCCAATGCAGAAGTTCAAAAATGTTGTTATTTTACCCGTCCAATGAGCTCATCTACATTATATCTTATCAAATGGTATACATTTTTTATACTGATTGCTTCTTGACCTTAACGATTTGACATTCAGAATTACCATTGTAGTTTGGATGTCGTTACGCATCAAAATCTATTTTTAGGAGAATACTTTTCTGTACAACTACTTTTTTTTTCTTCTTTACATGGGATGATGTTATAGGAAATCCTTGAAATATTTTATGCAATATGCTGTAGGAATTTGGTTTTTCCCTAAAACTAAAGGGTGTAATAGTATTTTGTAACGATTCCCTTCTTAGTATAAAAATCATCTATTTTTTGATTATTTTTTTTTGGTTAATGCAATGGGATTTGATATATATATATTGTAATCTCTCAGTTTTTTAAATTATTTTCTTCTTTTTCTACTTTCCTAAATGGGGTATCGAGTCAACCTAATAATTGTGACCCAACGCCTCAAAACAGTATTATATTGGGGTGAACAGGACCTCAAAAAAGGTGATACTGATACAACTAACTGTGCCCTGAAATGTGAGACCTCTTCTCACAAACAGTATCGAAATCCATTACCTTCAATAAAACATAAACTTCGACCTCGTTTCTTAGTTTTTTTTTTCTATTTAAATTTGATATTGAGCAATTAAAAAAACTCTGACATAATTACCATTAGGAGACAGTAGGTCATAATTGGGTTGGATATAATTGGGAATAAAATTGTTTGATTTCTTTATTTTTTATTCCTATTACTATGTTAATTTTAAAAATCTAGTAATTACGAGTTGATTTAATTATGTTTATTTATGAATATTTATTTGTATGTTGACCTTGTTTTTGTTTCAAATAGAATTTTGAGAAGGTAAATGCTGTTTTCTAAACAGAATTTTAATTTTTGCTTGCCTTTTTTTTTTAATTTACAGATATAGAAATGGTAGCATAGTACTTTTTAAATTGAAACTTGCTCATAACGACAGGACAGACCTCTGACAATGCAAAGACTTCGGTTACTTGTTTGAATATTATACATAATCTCCCATCTTAAGCATGCATGAGGAAATGGAATTCAAATATGGAAATTTGTATGACTCGTCCACACACACACATGGACGTTTTGTCATTCACACATTAGATGCACATTAGATTTCTATATACAAACCTGACTGATGGCTTGTCTTCTATTTTTGGTCCAAAAAGCTGACTGATGGCTTGTCTTCTATTTTTGGTTCAAAAAGCTGACTGATGGCTTGTCTTCTATTTTTGGTCCAAAAACCTGACTGATGGCTTGTCTTCTATTTTTGGTCCAAAAACCTGACCTATGGCTTATCTTCTATTTTTGGTCCAAAAACCTGACTGATGGCTTGTCTTCTATTTTTGGTCCAAAAACCTGACTGATGGCTTGTCCTCTATTTTTGGTCCAAAAACCTGACTGATGGCTTGTCTTCTATTTTTGGTCCAAAAACCTGACTGATGGCTTGTCTTCTATTTTTGGTCCAAAAACCTGACTGATGGCTTGTCTTCTATTTTTGGTCCAAAAACCTGACTGATGGCTTGTCTTCTATTTTTGGTCCAAAAAGTCTTTTAAGATTATTCCTTTATAAACTCTTTTTTAGTTAATTTGAAATAGATTGTATATGAAAAATAAGTCGTTGGCATGATTTATTGACACCGACTGTGAACCTTGACCTCAGACGTTCACAGTTTATACATAATACATTAATTCAAGTACCTACTCATAGCATGGCAATGATGTCTGCTCACTAGCGTCCCCAAAATTAAATCTTCTTTTGAAGTCTTTGAACTTTTTTGTTTTTGTTTTTCTCACCTTTGATTGCAATCGAGTTTCTATGAATTTTATTTGCATTTTTATTAGAAAATAAAATCAGTAGATAGTATTCGCATTGTCACTTTTGTTTTTTTTTTAAGTCTGAAATTATTGAATAATAATTTAATAAAATATAAGCCATTATATTTTTTATATTTTTCCTTTCTCCTTTTTCATTGAGTTGATGATTTTTTTTAACTTGTCAGCTCATTTCAGTTTTTCTGTTTTCAATTTTTGTTGTTGTTTGTGTATTTCTATTAGATGGTTACTTTTCTTTATTTTGCTTTAATTTTCACAAAGTTTAGAAAATAAAATCCGTTTTTGTGCTATTTCAAACAGATCTCTATCGCTGCTGCATTGATTATTTTTCCCATTTTGTCTTTACCTTTTTTAAAAAAAAGAATATTAATTTTAGTTTTGTTTTTTTAATTTGTTCATATATATTTTTCATTTTGCTTTTCTTTATTAAAGTTTACAAATATTAGTTTAAAACATACTTTTTGGTTTCCATTCTTTAGTTTAAAATAAAAGATTTTAAAAAATGTCTGTAATGACTTTTAGAGATAGATTAATAAAAAGATAAAATCATAACATATTTAATTCCAGTAGTCACTTTACTTGTTCACTTTTCCTTTTCATTCAATGTTTTGTTTTCTTTTAAAACTCGATATGTTAAGTCCTGGTCACGGTTCATAGTTTTCTAGTTAATCTGGAGGGTAAAAATAGTATTGATTTTAAAAATGTTTTGTCATGTTTTGGATGTTCTTCTAGTCTATGGCCCCGAATAACAGTAAATACAATACAGTGGAATTATCCCTATTTACTTATAAGTCACCAGTGAATCAAATCTTAGGTCCAATACGATACTAAGTCTCCCTCATGACATGGAAACAATGGTCATGACGTGTTAAAGATACATATATGTCAAAAAAGGATCAGAGCGTATAAAACCTGATACCATCAGACGCTAGAAGTGGTGCATATTATTTTAAATGCTCCATAGCCAAGCTATGTGTTTTATTTTATTTATCCCGTATCATCATCGTGAACTATGATCTATTTTAACAATTTGAATTCTGGTCTTTTTCAGCGTTACAATAGTCAGATAGCAGAAGTAGAAAGCAACTTCAAAGTCACGACAAAAACAGCTCAGTCCCTAGTTAAAGACAGCTCCCAGGAAGTGGTCAATACCATGCTACAAACTCTCAATGTACAGAAAGAGGTGAGTTGCAAAATAGAAAATTGGTCTTCAGTTAGGTTTAATAACTACTTATACTATTAGAATTGAAAATATAACTTTTGAAATCATTCAGTCGTAACAAAATTGAAATGGTGAAAAGTAAAAACTTGATTTCTTGATAAAACCCCTTTTCTGTGTGTAAATTGTTTTCTATTCAACTCCTCATGTTTTCTTTTCATCTGTTTCAAGACAATTGTAAAACTGCGCAAAGAAATTCCAGAGAGGATCAAATATTTAAAGGCCATTTTACCGAATGTCGAGTCCCTGGAGACAGGCATTTTGGATCTGGACAGATGGTTGGACGAACGCAAAATTCTGCTGGACTCTCATAAATTGGACGGGAATCCTGATGAAGCAGACGCCAGACTGGACAGACACAAGGTGGGTGCTATGTAGAAATAGGATTGAAAGGAATTCGAGTTTTGTCTTCATCTTTGTAGGGCTATGTGGTCTGATGCTATGACAATCGCCTTTGAAGGTCCAGGGTTCGAGTCCTGCTTTTAGCATTGCAAAGTTGAGTCCTTGGAAAAGGCTCTTTACTCACATTCTTCTCATTGTGCTCAGGTGTAAAATGAATACCTAGCTGATATAAAGCGTGGTCTGTTGGAAAAAAAAATTGTACTCTTGCCTAACAGGCATCATGTCTGGTCCTACTTATTAAGTGTTGCTGCTGGGTAAGGATACCTTGTAAAGCACTTTGAACACGTTTACTGGATAGTGTTCCATATAAATCCTCATTCAAGAAATATTTAGTTCAGAATATTTATTTATAAATTTTTTAATTTTATTTATCTTTGAAGTATTTGTCAGGACAGTTTCTTTGTTGACTTCTTCATTTACTATTCAAGGTGAAGGAATTCTTATCTAATCTTATAAAAGGCTAACAAGGATCATGTATCCTTTCAATGCCTAATTTTAAAAATATTTTACGTCATGGCACAAGACCGAAGGGCTAGAGCTCAGGTGGTCGCTGGTTCGAATAAGTAAGTAAGTAAGTAAAAAATATTTTGTAATTTGTATAGATTTGGAAATTAGATTCAGACAAATGCATGAAATAAGTTGGTAAATATATAAAGTGAACACAATGGTTGATTGCTCCTACATGTGTAACAAATTGCCAATGAAGATTGATAAAATGTGTTTTGTCTTATTTTCGGACAGGCTGCCTTCACAGATTCTACATACCAAAAATCATTGCTGGAGAGCAAGAACAAAGTCTTCCAAAAGATTATCGGAATCAAGCAGAAGTTGAAAAATGTTGATTTTACGCCTGCTGAAGATCTCATGACGGCTGCAAATGACAAATTCCAGGTATAATACTCTTCAACAGTCGTGATGTCACGTCCCCCGTAATGACGCATTGTAACTTAGTAACTGGCTCTAAACTATCGGAACAATGGCGGACGCCCTTATGAAATAATTCTCAGACGAGCATAAAAGCGGATCCAGAGGGGAAAAAACATAAATCTGATCATGTGTTGACTTTTACACATTCTGATCACAAGATATATGAAAAATTCTAGCCAGCATGAAGAATAAAAATTACAGATTTTCTTTGTTTAGAACCACGATGGCCGCCGTTGCTATGCGGCGTGACATCAGACTATTGAATCCAATTGGTCGTGTTGAGCTTGAAGTTTTATAAAGAAGCTTCAGGAAAGATTGAAAAAAATGACCACTGATGCAAGGCAAATGTTCAGAAGATGGCAAGTGTGATAACGACACAAGATACTAAATTGTATGAATTAATTGAATTTTTTTTCCATTTTAAATTGACAGACTGGCTCAGCCAAACTGAAATTTCTGTTGATGCTGAGCTCTAAAGTCATAGTCAGGATGGATTGGAACACAGGCTCTCATGACCATCTCTGAGTGTGTAAAAATTATCAAACACACAAACAAAAAATAAACAACCCAACAAAAAAGTTTTCTCAACCCCCCCATCCTTCCCTACCCCCCCCCCCCCCCCCCCCCCCCTGCCCAAGAAAAAAAAAAAACTCAAGAAAATAAATAGATCAGTAAAAAAAAACAAAACCCAAAACGTGTTTTACATAACTGCCACATGAACAGATTTAATTGGTGTATAGGACAATTTTTAGCGGTGTTATTTGTCCAATTTCGAATGTTTTACTCCAGTTTCGGAATTTTTTACCCAAATTTTGTAGGATGGTTGACGAAATGAGTGTCATGCTTGTAAGATACGGACATGCGACTCATATGGACAACATGACATCAATTCTAAAGCATTTCAAAGTGATAGTTCATGGAATCGAGACTAGAATTCATCCTTTATGGATTCATACAGATTTTTTCCCCATAAAATTCATAAGAATGGACAGATTTTTAAAAGTTGTTACTCATGGCAGGTCTGCTGTTTTATATTTTTTATCATACTTAATGCATATAAGTGGTAATCATTTTGCTGGGTTTTCGGTAATTAATTTCTGAGCCCTGTGATGGCTGGCTTTCAAAAATCTTAAATTACACATAAATAATAATAATAATAATAATAATAATAATAATAATAATAATAATAATAATAATAATAATAATAATAATAATATAATAATAATAATAATAATAACAATAAAATGATAATATAATAATAATAATAATAATAATAATAATAATAATAATAATAATAATAATTATAATTATAATAATATATAATAATAATAATAATAATAATAATAATAATAATAATAATAATAATAATAATAATAATAATAATAATAATAATAATAATAATACACATTTACACAGCGCTCATTCTCGTGTAAAACACAAGCTCTAGGCACTTTACAATATAAATTATCAATTTTAAGTGAAAAAAAAAAAAAAAAAATTCATAGCCAAATCAAGGATTCATAGAGTCAATAAAATTAATGAATAGTAATCCTTAGATCAAATCACATATCAAATTAAGGATAATAAAAAGGCTTATAATTGAGTGTTTTGTATGATAATATGTATTGGTGTATGTGAGAGATCCGTAAGCAGTTTGAATGAAAGGAATGTTTACGTAGCAAGTGGTACTGGATGGTGGTTCTGTCCGAATCAGATTTACGGAATTTTCATCGGATGGAGGGACTGTCCGAACCTGTAAAAGGAGATAATAATAATAATAATACTGTTTTGTCTGTTTTATTTGTATCCTTCTTTTCTAGAATGTCATAACCAATGGCAAAGATTGGGAACGCAAGCTGGAGGCTTTGTCCAGGTTATGGAGAAATCATACACAACGCCAACAGAAACTTGACGAGTGGTTGGACAATGCCGAGGCTATTTTGGATGACAATGAGGATGATCCAGAAAGTCTCATTCGTAAACACAAAGTGAGTAGTAGTTATTGGGATCATTTATTTTGTATCATGTCATAATGTCATCCATTGTGGCTTGTGCTCTTGAGCACGTTGCCGGTCAGCTGTCTCCACAAATCACGATCCTCTGCAGTGCGCATAAAATCTGTGTTGCTTTTAAAACCACATTTGGCCATTCTTAGGTTATATAAATAAGTCATTCTTTGTCTTCCTCTAGCGCTCTTTCCTTCGATCATCCCAGATGTTACCAACTTTTCTATTCCGTCTCTTCTCAACACATGTCCTAGAAACTGTAACTGCCTCTTTCTGATGGTATCAATCAATATTCTTCCCTTTCTCACCTTCTCCAACACTTCCTCGTTTGTATACCTGTCTGTCCATGATAGATAGCCTCAGAAAGCATGTCATAATATAGGCATATTATAATCATCAGATATTTGAGAGTTTACTTGCTTTGAAGTACCAAGAAATACATAACATAAAAATGGGAATATGCAGTGCATGCTCTTCATTGTTTGTCGTCTCATTATGATTTTTAAAATTATATAATTGGAAATCATAATGGGATGTATCAAAAATCTTTTTTGTATCATTTATATTTCATCATCAATTTCATTAAAAAATCTGGTAGGAAGACAAAGAGATCGTATATTTTCTTTCAGACTTGAACAATTTTGAAGGTTATGTTAATGAAATGAGTGATTAAAAAGCTCCCCCAAAATTCTGAAGTAGAATAAAATTCATCGTGACAATTTTTATTTATCATGGTATCTAATCTTCTTCTAAAAATTGCAAAATAAAATCAAGGGAACTTTAATTTTCATTGCTAATGTAGAAATAAAAAAAGGTTTGTCTATAGAGATTAGTTAAATTATATTTTATCAATACCAACCCCACTTATTCTCCTTTTCAGATGTTCTTTGACCGAGTGGACAAGTCCCTGATGCCTGAATATGAATCAAATGCAGAGGAAATCCTGCAGCAACTTCAACCAGAAGAAAGAAAATACCTGTCTGAGAGAGTAGGCAACACGAAACAAAGATGGGAGGTGAGACTTACATTGATGGTTTAAAGATTCAGTGAACATGTTACTATTTAAAGACATTTATTTTTATCCACACATGTTCTAGTTCTGGTTTATATATACTTTTTTCAAAATAGCACCAAATAGATATTTTAACAATAAAACACTTGTGTTTTAGACTTGTGTTTGAGCCTTAACATATATAATTTTTGACATGTGGTCACTAAGTGTATGGTGTTTATCATGCGATTGAAAATATTATGTTTCTATATTTATCTATTCAGCACGTCCACCACCATGCACCCATGAAATTGCTCAAACTAGAATTTGCCATTCCCGAGGACAAATTCGACCAGTCGATGGATAAGGCTGAGGTGGCCTTGCAGCAACAACAAGACCAAATCAAACGTAACCAAGGAGTGAAGGAAGCTCTCCTCAAACACAGAGTAAGCTTTTTTTTATGCTCTAAGGCTTGATGGTGAAACAAAAGGTCAGATCATTCAATTTTCAGCTCATAGTGGGAGAACAAAATTCATGATGATTTGATAGAATATAAACACTTGATGAATATTAAGGTTGTTGTGCATAGCTGCTCAAATAATGTTCATTTTTTATTGCATCAACCTATATGAGTTAATCCAAAGTTTATTCCGATTTGTAGAAGCTTTATAATCTATGTCAAAGTAATCACAATAGTTTGTTATTTTTGAATAGGTTAAGATTTAAAGATAAGAATTTCTGGGTGGGGATCCTGACCCCCCATAGCGGGCAGGGAGGTACACACTGTGTCTTCTATCCCCTTATATCTGTTTTCCAACATGCTTTCTCTCTTTGTCTTGGAATGAGATTACTTAGTTTTTTTTCCTGGCCCTGGTCGGAGTCCTGGCTTGGAGGGAAACAGTCAAATGCATAGTTGTTGTTTTGGGAGATGATATTTTTTTCCTTGTAAATCATCTCTCTGTTATGTATTAGTATATTTGTTATTTTTTAATGTATAATGTAAGCATTTGAGTGTTTTCCTCTTTGTTGGATTTTGTTCTTGTGTCCGGATGAGACTTATAGGTGATCTCAAACTAAGTACATTGGTGGTATGCTCTTGGAATCTACATCTGATCCCTATTTGTTCCCAGTTCCCCTATGTCTTACTTTCTCTTGGATGCTTCAATTGTAATTCTAGAACTTTTTACTATCCCATTTTCTTCCTTTTTACTGGCACTGATATAACCTAAATGTGTTGCAAGCGCCGTAAAACCCTTAAAAACAAACAAACAAAGATAAGAATTTTAAAAAATGATAACTAACTCATTTTTCAAGATAATAATTTTATTGTTGGTCCAATTATAAATCTCATAATAAAATATGACCCAATATTATTTCATCCTTTATCCCGTGATAATAAGACCACCCCTGTATTTTTATCATTCAATTTTTCTCTCCTTCTTCCCACCCAGCAAATGTTCCAAGAAGGTAACTTTGTCACAACATGTGAAAAGTGCCTTGATAATATGAAAGATCTGTCTCAACAACTTTTGAAGCTGAGTCGAGATGAGAAGTCTCTGGACCAGCGGTACAACAATCACTTGGAACGATGGAAGAAACTCAAGTTTATTGCTGATGATACCCACCTACAGCTGAAGCAGTTACCTGAAAGATGGAAGGAATACAGACAGAGGTAAGGAATCATGTCAGATTGATCGGTTACGACAACATTTGCTTGAATGAATGGATTTGAAGCTGTATAACAACTACCAGTCATCTTTTTATTTCGCCCACCTGTATCAAAGGGGGTCCTAATATTTGTTCTTAGAGCTCTACTTCACAAACAAAAATACTGTTATCGAGTCTAGATGCATTCCTTTATTTATCATCTGACCCTTCCGTCCACCTAGCATTGATTGTGTAGCTGGGTCAGTTTGCTCTAATGGAAAGTACTTTGTATTAGGCTGACGTCCAGGACTTTTATTGTTAATGTTCTTTTTTTTTTTATTGCTATACTGACCACGACAAATCTTCGCTACATGTGCCTGATATCTTTGAAAGACTTCTTATACGTCTTGTACTATCAGTCACTGTTTCGGTCACACGTTTCCATACTTCTATCAACCATTTTTCATAACCATCACTTTTCTATGTCATTTAAAGTGAACTTTTTAGACAAGATAGATTGTATCAATTTACATAGCCAAAATTAAACTCTCTTTATCTCTGACTTATTTTGCTTTTTTGTTCAATTTAATCGCTTTGACACTGCAATGACTAACTTCTACGTCATGGCACAAGACCAAAGGGCAAGGGCTCTGGTGGTCGCTGGTTTGGATAAGTAAGTAAGTAAGTAAGTAAGTAAGTAAGTAAGTAAGTAAGTAAGTAAGTAAGTAAGTAAGTAAGTAAGTAAGTAAGTAAGTAAGACACTGCAATGAATTCTTAGTTCATTAGAATTCTTTTCCAGTAGTGTTTTTAATTTTGATATTCAACATGGACATTTTCATATTTAATTTTTTAAATCTTACTTTTTCATCAGAATGGATGGCTTTGGTGGCTGGGTGGAAAGTTTTGAGAAGCTCATGGCTGATATGGCACAAGAAGGACTTTCGAGTGAAGAGTACAAAGACATGCTTGCTAAGTTCCAGGTTATATTATTTTTCATTCTCTGTATAGTTTCGCTAAGTCCTTTGATAAATAATAGTATCTTCTACTGGTACACTACGACTTTTCATCACGATATCTTCTCCATTCTGGTAATACTTTATTAAGCACCTCCCCCTCCCCCCACCAATAATAATATTTTTTTTTTCTTTGAAAAGATTCTAAATAATTTCAATCTCCAAGTCTCCATATTTCTTTTCCACAAACTTTTCTATGTCATTATCATTTTTTCAAAAGTCGAACTAACACTCCTAACGTAAAATTTTTAAGGATGGGAACATTTATTTTTGTTGTTTCAAACACAACTTGAAATAGGTCATTCAAGTCTTCCAATGTTCATTAATCACCTTGTTTTCTGTTTTAGCTAAAGGATCGATTACTGGTAATACATTGCTTGTTGTCAACGGCTGCTTGAAACCATCTGAAAACATTTTTTTGCCCTGTTTATGTCAATACCTTTTTCTATATTTCATTCCTGCTCAGTCTTACTTCGTACATATTTATTTTGATGGTTTTTTTTTTTTTTTTTTTTTTTTTACAGCAACTCAATTGGAAAATTAAGATATTTTCTGCTGATTATGATTGTTGATGGAAAGAAGGAAGTTTAAAAGGGCTTGACAAAAAATATGGGATACAAGAGTTGGGAACGATATAGAAATCCTTAGCCTCTAAACCCTCATTGATTTAATTATTTTGTATTGTACCACTCGATGTTTATGCTTAGGTATTTTATGAGATACAATGAGACCTCGCAATTGGGAACCTTTTTAATCAGGGAACTTGGCCAATCCGGAACAAATTTGTTCTTATTTGATATACCCCCCCCCCCTTTTATGTAGCCAATCAGGGCAAATTTGTGTGAATGTTAAACCAACCTGTTTGACAGTTTGCAAGCTCCTGTCAATTTTAGACCATTTCCTTTGAGAGCGATCTTCTTCAACCAACCCTTTTAGAAGGCAACCTTCGATGGGAATTAAAGTGCTCAAAGCTTTAAGGAAAACTGAAATCACGCTGTACCAAGGCAAATCTGAAAATCCATCTAATTGGGAAGATTTTATCCAGTAACAAGTTAATGCGTTTTTATTATCTTTTGTAGAGACCAGTTTTTTTTTTGCTTATTTAAACAAACGTTTGTATTATAATGTTTTGTATGATTTAATAGAAACATTTTTGGTTTAAAGCTGAAACTTCAAAGTATTAATACATGATGATTTTATTTAAACAGCAAAATTGCCTTTTATAGAAAATTTCAACATTCAATTCATCGATGTCATACGAGTCATTTATTTATTTATTTTTGTTAGAAAATTTACAGCTTTATTTCTTTTTCTGTACTATTCATTTAAATAAGCATTCTCATGTTGTCAACTTATTGTACAGTTCTATAACTGACATTAAAAAAAATATCCAATTACTCCTTTGTTGCCCTGATTCGCCATCTGCACTGCCTTGCTCTTGAAATATGCACAGCTTTCCTCCCCTCATTCGCAATGTGTGACGTCATATCCTGTCAGTACATTTATTTTTTGTGTATTTAAAAACACAAACCGACAGAAGAGTTAAAATTACTACGCCTTGAATTTTATTTTAATCCTCATATAAATTGAATCTACGCTGTATCACTGGATGGGGTTCCTGACCTCCCATAGCGGGCAGGGTGGTACATACTGTGTCTTCTATCCCCTTAATCTGTTTTCCAACATGCTTTCTGTCTTTGTCTTGGAATGAGATTGCTCGGTTTTGTCCTGACTTTGGTCGGAGTCCTGGCTGAGAGGGAAACAGTCGAATGTATAGTTATTGTTTTGGGAGACGATATTTTTTTTCTTGTAAATCATCTCTCTTTCTTTATATTATATATGATTTGTTAAACATTTGAGTGTATTCCTCTTAGCGGGGACCTGTGCTTGTGTCTGGATGAGACTTTTAGGTGATCTCAAACTAAGTACTTTGATAGAGTGCTCTTGGAATCTACATCCGTTTCCTATTTGAACCAATTCCCTTTGTCTTACCTTTTCTTGGGTGTTTTAATTGTAATTCTAGAACTTTGTACTATCCCATTTTCTTTCTTTTTACTGGCGCTGATAATGTGTTGCAAGCGCCGTAAAACCTTTAAAAACAAAACAATACGCTGTATCAATTTCTCTGCCTCAGGACGTGAATGGAAATCGGGCTCAAAACGTCTTTAATAACCCCAAAAAGGATTAGCAGCATAATAAATCAAAGCATTAACATTCATTTGTATCCTCACAATCACTCACTACAGTATTAGTCGTTTTGCCTAGTCAAGAAGGGCTGACCTGTGGCCAAACCAACCCTAAAAGATGAATACTGCATTACCACTTCATATCAAAAAACGTACTTCAATGAATATTCTCTTGATAAGTCTTTGTCCAGCTTTACGTCCATTGTGTTGAAAGCATTGGTCGCCATTTTGAAGAAATCTATACGTTAATCAAGGGACTGAACCTTGTAAATTGTCACAAATTAACCCCTTAGTCTTTACCGCGTACTCTCTATAGAGATCAGTGTGATGCTAAGCTATGGACTGTAAAAAGTAATATTTTAAAAAAAATGAATGTAACATAAAGCATAGAGATATTTCTCTGCCATTTCTCTGTTTTTTTAAAAGTAATGTTTTTATGATTTTATTGTTTTTGTTATCGGCTGAAGAAGGGTTTTGAGCCTGAAACGTTCTGTGTTTGGTCTTTTTCCAATTTTCAAGATGTTATATTCATTTTTGTTTATTATTTTTCATAGGGATTGGCTGTAGCAAGATGTAAATCAGCAAAAGTCGTTTTTTTTATTTATAACATTTCTCGATAACTGAATAGAATAACAATAAGACACATGTTTTAGAACTACCCACATTCTAAGTAATATCAGTATTTATTCTGGTTTACAGATATCATAGCTAAACCATTATACCTGAGAACCATAATATCAGTAACATCCATTTTATTCATTTTTGTTTAGCAGTGTTTCACTATTACCTTATTTTATTTAATCCTTTTTGTTGTAGGTAGTTTGACAAGTCCTACCCACTCTCAAATTATCAATGTGGATGAAACAGTACAAGACAAAGCATCTTTTTTTGTTTGTTTTTTGTTTGTTTTTTTTTTGTATTTTTCTTTCTTGTTTGGTCTTGCACTGTTTCAAACATACTTTTTCAGATCTTAATCGTACACCGGTGGCTGCTCCCTATTTTCTCAATTTATCAATAGGGAATGAGATTAGCGGAAGAGTAGCGTCCCTTGATTGGACGTCACCCATAGTTTGTGACATCACCGGCGGAAGCTAGGACGAGAGATGCATGCGCACAACCAACATGACGTTCTCTCTCTAATAACTTTTCTGCCGGTGACGTCACAGACTATGGGTGACGTCCAATCAAGGGACGCTACTCTTCCGCTAATCTCATTCCCTATAGAGAAATTAAACTCATTGTCCATTCATTCATCATGACATTTCTCAAATTTCTTTGCAGAAGGAGATGAGGAATCTGAACAAATACCAAGACGACTCGAAATGGCTGGGGAAGTCTCTGGAGGAACTCATCAAAGACGCTCCAGACGCTGATGCTGCCAGAGAGAGAAACCAGCTGGGTAGTTTGTTGGAGAGGTTCAACAAATTGAGACCTCACATGGACTCTACACTTGACAAGTCTGGAATTTTGTCCAAGGGATATGAATACAGGTAATGCTATTGATCATAAACTCAGCTCTCAAATTTCTTATATTTATCTATCAATAGGCTTCAACAGTCGTGACGTCACTTCCCTCATAATGACGCACAGCAACTTAGTAACTGGTTCTAAACTATGGGAACAATGCAGACGCCCTTATGAAAAATTTCTCCGACGAGCATAAAAGTGTATCCAGAGGAGAAAAACATTATAAATCTGATCATATTTTGACTTTTATACATTCTGACCAGCATGAAGAATAAAAGTAAAGATTTACAAGCTGCTCGTTGCTGGGCAGACGCGACATCAGACTATTGAATCCCATTATCCTTTTATACCAGGGCCTTATACATTTAACAAGGATGCCCTTTTTCCGGCTAAAGCCAGAAAATCGGCTTTTTGAAAATTTTCGGCAAACCCTGTTCAGTATTGGTGAGTTGATTTATGTTAAAAGATGGAAGTATTGGTTGTTTAAAGGCAACAGGTAAGGGGAAGACAGATTGACTTTTATCCTCTTTTGATGATTTTTGGGTGACAGTATTTGATGGAGAGAAACTTTGCATGAAATATTTTCATAAATGCTCTTTACGAGAAAAAATTTCAGGCTTTAAAATTGTTTTTAGTAAAAGGCATTCCTGATATGGGAATTTAGCATTTCTTGGATATGCAAGTGAATTCTTTTTAATGTTATGGAATTTTAAACTCTTTCATTGATTGTGTTTTTGAGTTTTCATTATTATTTTTCTTTTTAATGGAGAGATGTATTTATAACTATGAGTGTTACAGGAATATTTGATAGGCAATACTGTACTCTGGAAATATCAATAAAAATATTTCTATAATAACAAAATGTGCCCCGCATATTTTTTCTGGTAATTCATTTTTCACATTATAATTTTATTTTGGTGATTGACTATTTCCTAATAACAATTGTTAATGTCGTTGATAGTGTTTTTGTTGTTGTTGTTATTATTATTATTATTATTATTATTATTATTATTATTATTATTATTATTATTATTATTATTATCATCATCAACATCATAACCGTCATCATCATCATCATCATCATCATCATCATCATCATCATCATCATCCCTCATCATCATCATCATCATATTATTATTATTATTATTATTATTATTATTATTATTATTATTATTTATTGTTATTATTATTATTTATTATTATTATTATTATTATTATTATTATTATTATTATTATTATTATTATTACCATTCTTCTTCTTCTTCTTCTTCTTCTTCTTCTTCTTCTTCTTTTATTTTAGTTGTTATTCATATTGTCATTTTATTTTTTCTATTAACATCTTCATTTTAAATCTACCATTATTGATGTTTTCGTATCACTACGCAATTCAAGGAATGCAATTCAATTGAATTTCCATGCAAACAATACAGGGATAACATGGGGAAGAAAGCCAGCTGGCTGGACGAAGCCCAGAGAATGGCTATGGAACACCCCAATATTGACAGTCTACAAGATGCCAGGGCTTATCTCCATGAACACGAGGTAAGGGACACCTTCCATAAGGTACTACATCCCATTATTCTTGTTCCAGAAGGGGGTTTGGGAGGGGGGAAACTTTTTTTTAAAAAGTCTTCCCCCCCCCCCCCATCCCAAACCCCCTACTCGAAGTTCTAGTGTAGGGGGTTTGGGAGGGGGTAGACTTTTAAAAAAAAAGTCCCCCCCCCTCCCAAACCCCCTACTAGAAGTTCTAGTGTAGGGGATTTGGGAGGGGGTAGACTTAAAAAAAAAAAGTCCCCCCCCCCCTCCCAAACCCCCTACTAGAAGTTCTAGTGTAGGGGGTTTGGGAGGGGGTAGACTTAAAAAAAAAAAAAAAAGGCTCCCCCCCTCCCAAACCCCCTACTAGAAGTTCTAGTGTAGGGGGTTTGGGAGGGGGGAGACTTTAAAAAAAAAAAAAAGTTTCCCCCCTCCCAAACCCCCTACTAGAACAAGAATACTTGGGATGTAGTAGCTTATGGAAGGTCTCCCCGGGGTAATCCTATTTATAGCATCGGAGTGGCTTTTGAGTCAACGTTGAATGAACAGGAGCAAAAGTTTGAGTCGAGTAACAGAAGCGTAGTTTGGAGTAAATAATACACTAGACAAATGGAAACTAATTGGCTGTCATTTAATCAACAACAACAACAAAATAATAGATAAATAAATAGAAGTGTAAATGAATGAATAAATAATTAGATAAATAAATAAATAAACAAATGAATAAATATATTAATATTCTTACCTCAATATTGATGAAGGCGAAATAAGAGCTAAGAATACTAATAAAATTCAAGTTCCTCAAATAGCTGAGCACTTTATAGATTTGTGGACATAAATGGAAAAAAACAACAACATAAATAACGAAATAATAAATAAATAAAGAAAGAAACAAACCAAATATAACAAAATGGTCTCGGTATAAACATCGATGTTATCATGAACTGATGTACTATAAAGAAGTAAATGGGAAATCTGGTACATCTGGGGACCAGACTCTTAGGTCATGATCTGTGCAGTGGAGCCCGTTCTGGCATTCTCTAAGGATGTGCTCCATCGTCTGCTCTGGGCATCCACATGTAAACAAGCTAATCTCAGCTAAAACATAAATGTTTTGTTTATTCATCTTAACAATGCCACAACCACATTATCTCATTCATCTGTCGTGTTTCATTCATCCTGTTTTGTTGATAAAGGAGAAACCCGAAACGTTCATTTGATCTGTTTTTGTAATTAAATTGAAGCTTACATTCAATTTCACATTGTTATTCATGATTTGCTTTGACTTTACTCCTCAGGCTCTCATCAGCAAGTTGGAATCAGAAAAAGCCAGCATCCAGGCGGAGATTGAGGCTGGTAAACGCCTCCAGAGAGACAAAGATGCACCGGCATTCATTCAGGACTCTATCAATGAGTTGGACAGAAAGTGGAAAGATACCAATGAATTGGCCAAGGCTAAACATACCAAATTGAAGGTAAGTTTGCTGAAGCAGTTATTGATTAATTTTGTTCCAAAGAAATATCTTTTTTATTTATTAATTTTCTCGGTGCCTTTTTATCACTTTAAATTTTAATCCTGAAGATGGCGATCGTGTCACATGAACATAAAAATCAGACAAGCTTACCAACCAATAAGAGAAAACACACACACTCACACACACACACACACACACACACACTCACACACACACTCACATACAATCAAGCTTTCACACATTTTATAATTTTGCTTTCGTTATTGTAAAATGTCTTCCATTTTTATCCCAGCAACAAGTAAAAGATTGGGAGAATTACGAGGGGGAGAAGGGCACGTTGTTGACCTATCTGAAGAAAGCCGAGGTGGAGCTTGAAAAACCTCTGGAAACCCTCAACCAAGAAAACGCACAGAAAGATTTCCAATCTAAAAAGGTGAGGTAGCATTTATTTATTTTTGATACACACACGTATACTGCAAGTTATGGAAAAGATTAGATGTATATATTTCTTTTTTTTTTTCCATGCTTTGATTTAGCTTGGAGAATGAAGTTGCTCCTTTATATCTGAGATTTGCTCATGCTTTTCATGTCAGATGAAGATTGTGAAAAGAAAAAAAGGGGGAGAGGGGGGGAGGATGGGGAGACAAGAAAGAGGGGGAGGGTTATTAGTCAAGTCTATGATTACCTTATACCATTATGAATAATTTTACCTCTATATTATCTTGAATTGTATACAAAGTTTAAGATATTTTTGTTACTTTGATAAAATTTGGTTGCCTTGCTTTACCATAATTTAACTGAAAATCATTTAAATTAGTTTTAATTTGTCTAACAACTTGTATACCGTTATTGAATTTCAGGAACTCCAAAACACGTTGAACAAGCTGAAAGGCAGTCTGTCTGAGATGACCAAACTGAATAAGCTGTTAGCAGATGGTGCAAGCAGGGAGAGGCAGGGCCCCTTGAAGGGAGAGATGACGGATATTGACAGAAGACTAGACAATGTCTCGCATCGCCTCAACGCCAAATTGACAGACCTAGAAGCCACGATTGCCAAGTGGACGGAATACTACAAACGTCTCAACAACTTCTGTGATTGGCTCAACGAGAAGGAGGCCAAACTCAATGAGATTTATGAGAACAAGAATGACTCCCCTGACTTACAGTTACAGAAGGCTGAGGTTTGTATCTCTAAAGGTCTGACACGATCTTTATCTTAATTAAACCAGAGCTTGTTCCCTAATTTGTCACTTTGATATCATGTATCTCTCATTGCTTTCATTTGTCCTTTACACAATTTATATATATATATATATATATATATATATATATATATATATATATATAATATATATATATATATATATAATTTACCATTGGGATTGAATTTGCCATAATGCATAGAGAGGTTGTGTGACTTATAGAACGTTCATATATCAACCATTTGTGAAATTAATGCTGCATCATAGATGGAAGAAAATGGCGCCATTTTTTCATTTTTTTTTTTTTAGACAATAAATTATTTTTCTTATTTTTTTCTCTTCAGTGTTCTAATCTTTGATATGTTCGTACAATGTTTTGTTGTCATCTACTCCAACCTCATGATAAAACTCTTTTTTGTTTATAAAATAAAAACCAATAATATTTCTAAGATTATAAATAGTTATTATATTTCCACTGCTTTTTAATCTTCAACGAAAAAGTCAATACTCTCTATATTTGTAGGGAATTTCAAGCCAAGTGTACGAGAACCACGTCACTCTAGAGAACTTGGAAAAAGACGCCAGAGGACTGTCTCAGAATTTCCGGTCCCGGGAGACAGCCGCCCTCAAGTCCAAACTGACCAGTGTGAGGAGACAGTGGGAGTCCCTGTGTGCCCGAGCCAAGGACAGAAGCACGGCCCTCTCAGGCAACGTGGCCCATTGGCAGAAATACCAGAACCTTCATGAACAGCTCATGCCGTGGATTATGAAGGCCGAGAAGTATTGTGCCACAGACTTGCCAAAGTGTTCATCTGTTGAAGAGGCAAAAGACTTGTACGACTTACATCAGGTAATTGGATTATTGGTGTCAGTCACGTGATTTATTCCTATTCAGTTTTTTAAAGAAATATTTTACTTGTTTTTGAACTTTTTCTAATGTCCTTCTGTTTACAATAAATTCATGGTATTCGATTTGTATAGTAGTGTTTGTTTCAATTAAAAAAAGGGCATCCCTTTAAAAAGAAATGTCAGCGGTTTTATCATTTCTATGAAATGTCTACTTATTAAAAAATAATATTAAGATAAACAACCTTCCCCCCCCCTCCCCTCCCCACAAACCCCCCCCCCCCCCCAAAACAAACAGGAGAACAAAATAAAACAAAAACTAAACAAAACCAAAAAAAAAAACCCAACCAAAAAAACAAAAACAAACCCAAATAAAAAACCCCCAAACCAATTCCCCCCAATAAACGATCAAGCAACTAACCCCCCCCCCCCCCTCTTCTCTCTCTCTCCAACTAAAAACTCGAATAAAACAAACTCCTTTAATGAAATAAATTTACTTTAAAAAAATACTCACAGGCTTTCTTACAAGAATGTGAGGAGAACCTTCCCATTTTTGACCAAATGAACACAGAGGCCGGATACCTGATGGACCAGCCAAACATGCACAGGGACCTGGAAGCCATCCAGAAACGCTGGGGAGGCATTCTCACCAACTCTGAGGACAGGTCCCATAAGGTGGACAAGATGTACGGTGCCTGGACTAACTACACCAACGACCTGGACAATTTCCAAGAAACCCTGGACAGGATTCAGGGCAGACTGAACATAGAACCCAACATCAACACATCCGATGTGCAGGTCCTAGAGCATGAGCTTGCACTGGCTAAGGTAAGATATGATATATGTAGAGATTCATGATATCCTGTATTTGTGATAAGTGTTGAAGATAAATAAACATAATAGCTTAAAAACAAAACAAACAAACCAACCAAATGCTTCGAAATAGAATGTATCAAAACTCTTCTGTACCCAGAAGCAAAAACAATTGTAATCGGATCGTTTCAAGTAAAATTCAGATAGACGGGTAAGGAATCGACTCGCTAAAGTTGAAATTTATTTTCATAATTTCATTATTTATATTTAAAAAAACCCACAAACTTCCTCTAATTTTCTACAATGCTTATCACACCAAATGAGTATCTAGTCTTTTTTTGTATGTGAATCAATGATTGAAGAGAGCTGATAGCATTGTCATTTTCTCTCGCCCAGTTTAACTGAACCACTATTTTGATCATTTTTCTATAATTTCGTATGAATTTAAACACATTTTTTTTCTTTTATTCTTCTTTTCCAATATATCTTTAGTCCTTTTCGTAATTATTTAATTTGACTTTTGTTGTAACGCAGGCCTTACAAGAGGAGGTCCGCAGCCACCAGCCACAGCTAAACGCCTTACAAAGACAATTTGAACAAGTTCAAGGCCATTCCAGCCCTGAAGGACGCAAGGTCTTGCAGTCTAAACAGGATTCCATCAAGAGTGATTGGAAGTAAGTGTGCATTGGATCTCGCCTTGGTGATGAACATAGTAGTGTGGTGCCCGGGATAGCGGCTGCTATTTGTTCGGGCACCTGGACGGTGCCCCCGTTTCGAGCCAAAATAAGTCCCGGCAACCCTTGTACGCAGAATCCCTGACTATGTCTAGAGCTGCACATATGAGATGGAAGTTGGTTTGGACGAATTCAATCCCTCGTGGGGGGGGGGGACGTAACCTCCTCTAAGCTTGGTGAGAAGTTGCCAGGCTTTGATACCAGTAAGAGGAGACACTGGGTGGCTGCGAATGGGCTTCGGTTGAGGAGCTGCCTAACGGCCAGTGCGCTTCATCGGTGGGGTCTTTCTACCTGTCCAATATGTACCCGCTGTGGACAAGAACC
The DNA here is from genome assembly GCF_034508935.2 of Berghia stephanieae. Lineage (NCBI taxonomy): Eukaryota > Metazoa > Mollusca > Gastropoda > Nudibranchia > Aeolidiidae > Berghia > Berghia stephanieae. The sequence goes on along the minus strand of NC_088360.1, from coordinate 22,933,093 downwards.
TGAGATGGCAGAGCATCTAGTCGAACGGTGTGTTGTGGCGATGCTACCCGGCGGGTTTGCGACGGTGCACGAATGCGGACCAGACTTTGCTGATTGGGTTGATCGTCATAACATATTAGTGTGAGAACCATAAGAGGCTGCTGCCTTGGTGATTGATTGTGGAATGATTAAAATGGATTCTCAGATCACAGGAAAAGCAGTCTATGAAAAAAGTGCAATCATTAAAAATAGATAATTCTATCATTAGGACGAATATATAGTCAAAACTTCATCTTCATTTCCTCCTTTATGTACACATGAGGGTCTTTAAGCTGACATTTATAAGACTCAATTTCTGTTTGAATGCTGAAGACCTATTAGCCGTTTTTTTGTATGTTGAATCATCAGTCATTAGTGACGTGAAATATTTTTAATATTTAGAATGTTGTGTGTGTATATATATGTATATATTGTGTATATATATATATATATATATATATATATATATATATATATATATATATATATATATATATATATAAACATTTTAATTATAATTATTTGTAATAATAATTATAATTCAAATGTTTATAAATAGCTCCTTTTATCAAAAAGTTGAGCACTATTATTTCATGGTTTTTGCTTTTATTATATATATATATATATATATATATATATATATATATATATATATATATATATATATATATATATATATATATATATATATATATATATATATTATTTAAAATATTTACCACAATGTTTGGGGCAGTCTACATCGATGTTTCAGGCTTAATTTGCCATCTTCAGGACTGAGTTGTTTTGTTGACTGTTGTTGTTTCTTGAAGTGGTTCCGGTTTGAAGTTAATTAAGAGGAATTTGCGCCGATGGGGACACTTTCCGTAGATCTCATTTTTCATGTTGAGTGTGGCTTCATGAGGTTGTTTGATTATGGTATATTTTTCTTCCAGGCATAAGCTACATTGTTTTGATGTTGGTGTGTATCCTGTTGCTTTAGATAAAATTTTCCATGAAATGTTGTGGTCTATTTTGTTGTCTTTTAATTTCCAAATATGTTCGCTGAGTTTTGTGGATGTTTTTTTGTTAGTGTTTCTAAATGTTGAGGTGTGGAGGTTGTATCTTGTTTTGAAATTATTTTCTGTTAGTCCTACATATTTTTCTTGCTTGTTTGTTTTAGTTTCTGTGACTGTGGCTTGGTAAATTAAACTTGATTCTAAGCATTGTTTGTTTAGCGGGCAATGTTCTTTATTTCTGCAGTTGCATTTTCTAGTGGGTGGGTTTTGCTCTTGTCGGTGGTTTATTAATATTTTTTTGTTGTGGCTTGAAATTATTTGTTCTATGTTGCGCATACACGAGTAACTTATTTTTATGGTATTCCTGTTGATAATTTTATGTAGCTTGTGGTTTTTTGGAAAGTGTGTATCAATTAGTTTCAGGAACTGCTGTCCTATGTTTGTGCTGACGTTTATGTCGAAAGGTGGGTTGAACCAAGTTATGTGTCGTTTTCTTGTTTTATGTTCTTCACTTGTGTGTTGTGGTTTACATGAGAGGGAGGCGTCTGTGTATACAAATGGTGTGTTGTATCCACTTTTTGTGAGTGCTTCTTTGTAGGGGGTGGCTGCGACGTTGAATATCTCTCTGTTTTCCGAAAGTTTGCTCACCCTCAGTGCAATGTTTTTTGGTATGTTTTCAATGACGGGACGGGGGTGGTTGCTGTTTTTATTAATGTAGCTAATGGTGTTGTTTGGTTTTCTGAACGGTTGGAATGAATTGGATTTTATGTCGAATGTGATGTCGAGGAAGTCAACTGTTTTTTTGTTTGCTTCTATCGTGATTTTTAAATTGTTGTTTTGGAATATTTTACAGATTTGTTTTTTGATGTTTTCGTTCGCTCTTGGTCGTCTGTTGGTTATAGCGAGTCCGTCATCTCTATAGAGGCCGATGTATGTGTGTGTATGTTGTAGTTGTGACAGGATGTAGAGTCCGACCAGTTCGCATGTTTCAGCACCGTCGAACGAACCCATTGTTACGTCGAAATCATTGTGTCGCTTTGTCCACGGTGTGTTGTCGTAGTATAGTGTGCTGTGCTTGGTGTGTTTGATGATGTGTTTTTCCTCTTCTGTGATGTTGGTGTATTTTGCTGCGAATTCCAATGCTTTGTTTAGTAAGTCTGGAGTGATGGAGGGGTAAAAATCGCAAATGTCGAAAGAGATGAAGGTGCAGTTTTCTTTGTTTTGGATATTTTTGAACCATTCAATGACTTCATCGGTGTTTTTCCACTGGTTGAATTTAGTTGCTTCTTTGACGTTTTTATTTATTTTTTCTAATATCTTTTTGCTGATTTTTCCAATTTCAGATTTGTATGGATTTATTAGTCTACATTTTGGATTATTTTTGAAGTCAGGCTTGTGATCTTTTAATGTGATGAACGCTTCTCTTCTTGGTGCTATATCGATTCGATCGCTAAGGTCAAGTCTGTTCGCTATATTCTTATCTTCTTTTGTGATCTCTTCGGTTCTATGTGTTCTGTCTTTCTTATAGTCTTTGTTGATTTGTTTGTGTGTCATTTTATCATATTCCTCAGGTGTCATTTTATAATAGTTGTTGGATTTGTCGGCTGGTATCAGAAGTTGTTTTTCTTTGTTTATTTTCTTCACATCGTTAGTCAGTTGGTTTTGGAAGTTGTTATTTTTGTTTTTGAACTGCACACTTTGAATGAGATCTAAAAGTCCGTCTTCTAATTTTTTTAATTCAGGTATTGGGGGGGGTGAATTTGTAGAGTTGAAGCCGTACGTTTTTTTGTGGGTGGTTTCTAAATGTGGGTTCAGAAAAAAGAATGTTCTCCATCGTAGATTCTTGACAAATGTTTCTGTTCTTGCTATTAGTGATTTAATGTAAGATTTTCTGTTGCAGGTAGGGATATTCTTTGTAGAATATGGGAAAGTAGTAGGTCTAAGTTGTGGCGTAGTATCCATTTTGTGTCTAAGAGTGCTCAACGGTGCGGAGCTGTGTATTGAATCGTGTTTGATACAAATATGGTACGAAAAGTGCTCGACATGTAGTAATGGAGCGAATTATTATTTAAAATATTTACCACAATGTTTGGGGCAGTCTACATCGATGTTTCAGGCTTAATTTGCCATCTTCAGGACTGAGTTGTTTTGTTGACTGTTGTTGTTTCTTGAAGTGGTTCCGGTTTGAAGTTAATTAAGAGGAATTTGCGCCGATGGGGACACTTTCCGTAGATCTCATTTTTCATGTTGAGTGTGGCTTCATGAGGTTGTTTGATTATGGTATATTTTTCTTCCAGGCATAAGCTACATTGTTTTGATGTTGGTGTGTATCCTGTTGCTTTAGATAAAATTTTCCATGAAATGTTGTGGTCTATTTTGTTGTCTTTTAATTTCCAAATATGTTCGCTGAGTTTTGTGGATGTTTTTTGTTAGTGTTTCTAAATGTTGAGGTGTGGAGGTTGTATCTTGTTTTGAAATTATTTTCTGTTAGTCCTACATATTTTTCTTGCTTGTTTGTTTTAGTTTCTGTGACTGTGGCTTGGTAAATTAAACTTGATTCTAAGCATTGTTTGTTTAGCGGGCAATGTTCTTTATTTCTGCAGTTGCATTTTCTAGTGGGTGGGTTTTGCTCTTGTCGGTGGTTTATTAATATTTTTTTGTTGTGGCTTGAAATTATTTGTTCTATGTTGCGCATACACGAGTAACTTATTTTTATGGTATTCCTGTTGATAATTTTATGTAGCTTGTGGTTTTTTGGAAAGTGTGTATCAATTAGTTTCAGGAACTGCTGTCCTATGTTTGTGCTGACGTTTATGTCGAAAGGTGGGTTGAACCAAGTTATGTGTCGTTTTCTTGTTTTATGTTCTTCACTTGTGTGTTGTGGTTTACATGAGAGGGAGGCGTCTGTGTATACAAATGGTGTGTTGTATCCACTTTTTGTGAGTGCTTCTTTGTAGGGGGTGGCTGCGACGTTGAATATCTCTCTGTTTTCCGAAAGTTTGCTCACCCTCAGTGCAATGTTTTTTGGTATGTTTTCAATGACGGGACGGGGGTGGTTGCTGTTTTTATTAATGTAGCTAATGGTGTTGTTTGGTTTTCTGAACGGTTGGAATGAATTGGATTTTATGTCGAATGTGATGTCGAGGAAGTCAACTGTTTTTTTGTTTGCTTCTATCGTGATTTTTAAATTGTTGTTTTGGAATATTTTACAGATTTGTTTTTTGATGTTTTCGTTCGCTCTTGGTCGTCTGTTGGTTATAGCGAGTCCGTCATCTCTATAGAGGCCGATGTATGTGTGTGTATGTTGTAGTTGTGACAGGATGTAGAGTCCGACCAGTTCGCATGTTTCAGCACCGTCGAACGAACCCATTGTTACGTCGAAATCATTGTGTCGCTTTGTCCACGGTGTGTTGTCGTAGTATAGTGTGCTGTGCTTGGTGTGTTTGATGATGTGTTTTTCCTCTTCTGTGATGTTGGTGTATTTTGCTGCGAATTCCAATGCTTTGTTTAGTAAGTCTGGAGTGATGGAGGGGTAAAAATCGCAAATGTCGAAAGAGATGAAGGTGCAGTTTTCTTTGTTTTTGGATATTTTTGAACCATTCAATGACTTCATCGGTGTTTTTCCACTGGTTGAATTTAGTTGCTTCTTTGACGTTTTTATTTATTTTTTCTAATATCTTTTTGCTGATTTTTCCAATTTCAGATTTGTATGGATTTATTAGTCTACATTTTGGATTATTTTTGAAGTCAGGCTTGTGATCTTTTAATGTGATGAACGCTTCTCTTCTTGGTGCTATATCGATTCGATCGCTAAGGTCAAGTCTGTTCGCTATATTCTTATCTTCTTTTGTGATCTCTTCGGTTCTATGTGTTCTGTCTTTCTTATAGTCTTTGTTGATTTGTTTGTGTGTCATTTTATCATATTCCTCAGGTGTCATTTTATAATAGTTGTTGGATTTGTCGGCTGGTATCAGAAGTTGTTTTTCTTTGTTTATTTTCTTCACATCGTTAGTCAGTTGGTTTTGGAAGTTGTTATTTTTTGTTTTTGAACTGCACACTTTGAATGAGATCTAAAAGTCCGTCTTCTAATTTTTTTAATTCAGGTATTGGGGGGGGGTGAATTTGTAGAGTTGAAGCCGTACGTTTTTTTGTGGGTGGTTTCTAAATGTGGGTTCAGAAAAAAGAATGTTCTCCATCGTAGATTCTTGACAAATGTTTCTGTTCTTGCTATTAGTGATTTAATGTAAGATTTTCTGTTGCAGGTAGGGATATTCTTTGTAGAATATGGGAAAGTAGTAGGTCTAAGTTGTGGCGTAGTATCCATTTTGTGTCTAAGAGTGCTCAACGGTGCGGAGCTGTGTATTGAATCGTGTTTGATACAAATATGGTACGAAAAGTGCTCGACATGTAGTAATGGAGCGAATTATTATTTAAAATATTTACCACAATGTTTGGGGCAGTCTACATCGATGTTTCAGGCTTAATTTGCCATCTTCAGGACTGAGTTGTTTTGTTGACTGTTGTTGTTTCTTGAAGTGGTTCCGGTTTGAAGTTAATTAAGAGGAATTTGCGCCGATGGGGACACTTTCCGTAGATCTCATTTTTCATGTTGAGTGTGGCTTCATGAGGTTGTTTGATTATGGTATATTTTTCTTCCAGGCATAAGCTACATTGTTTTGATGTTGGTGTGTATCCTGTTGCTTTAGATAAAATTTTCCATGAAATGTTGTGGTCTATTTTGTTGTCTTTTAATTTCCAAATATGTTCGCTGAGTTTTGTGGATGTTTTTTTGTTAGTGTTTCTAAATGTTGAGGTGTGGAGGTTGTATCTTGTTTTGAAATTATTTTCTGTTAGTCCTACATATTTTTCTTGCTTGTTTGTTTTAGTTTCTGTGACTGTGGCTTGGTAAATTAAACTTGATTCTAAGCATTGTTTGTTTAGCGGGCAATGTTCTTTATTTCTGCAGTTGCATTTTCTAGTGGGTGGGTTTTGCTCTTGTCGGTGGTTTATTAATATTTTTTTGTTGTGGCTTGAAATTATTTGTTCTATGTTGCGCATACACGAGTAACTTATTTTTATGGTATTCCTGTTGATAATTTTATGTAGCTTGTGGTTTTTTGGAAAGTGTGTATCAATTAGTTTCAGGAACTGCTGTCCTATGTTTGTGCTGACGTTTATGTCGAAAGGTGGGTTGAACCAAGTTATGTGTCGTTTTCTTGTTTTATGTTCTTCACTTGTGTGTTGTGGTTTACATGAGAGGGAGGCGTCTGTGTATACAAATGGTGTGTTGTATCCACTTTTTGTGAGTGCTTCTTTGTAGGGGTGGCTGCGACGTTGAATATCTCTCTGTTTTCCGAAAGTTTGCTCACCCTCAGTGCAATGTTTTTTGGTATGTTTTCAATGACGGGACGGGGGTGGTTGCTGTTTTTATTAATGTAGCTAATGGTGTTGTTTGGTTTTCTGAACGGTTGGAATGAATTGGATTTTATGTCGAATGTGATGTCGAGGAAGTCAACTGTTTTTTTGTTTGCTTCTATCGTGATTTTAAATTGTTGTTTTGGAATATTTTACAGATTTGTTTTTTGATGTTTTCGTTCGCTCTTGGTCGTCTGTTGGTTATAGCGAGTCCGTCATCTCTATAGAGGCCGATGTATGTGTGTGTATGTTGTAGTTGTGACAGGATGTAGAGTCCGACCAGTTCGCATGTTTCAGCACCGTCGAACGAACCCATTGTTACGTCGAAATCATTGTGTCGCTTTGTCCACGGTGTGTTGTCGTAGTATAGTGTGCTGTGCTTGGTGTGTTTGATGATGTGTTTTTCCTCTTCTGTGATGTTGGTGTATTTTGCTGCGAATTCCAATGCTTTGTTTAGTAAGTCTGGAGTGATGGAGGGGTAAAAATCGCAAATGTCGAAAGAGATGAAGGTGCAGTTTTCTTTGTTTTGGATATTTTTGAACCATTCAATGACTTCATCGGTGTTTTTCCACTGGTTGAATTTAGTTGCTTCTTTGACGTTTTTATTTATTTTTTCTAATATCTTTTTGCTGATTTTTCCAATTTCAGATTTGTATGGATTTATTAGTCTACATTTTGGATTATTTTTGAAGTCAGGCTTGTGATCTTTTAATGTGATGAACGCTTCTCTTCTTGGTGCTATATCGATTCGATCGCTAAGGTCAAGTCTGTTCGCTATATTCTTATCTTCTTTTGTGATCTCTTCGGTTCTATGTGTTCTGTCTTTCTTATAGTCTTTGTTGATTTGTTTGTGTGTCATTTTTCATATTCCTCAGGTGTCATTTTATAATAGTTGTTGGATTTGTCGGCTGGTATCAGAAGTTGTTTTTCTTTGTTTATTTTCTTCACATCGTTAGTCAGTTGGTTTTGGAAGTTGTTATTTTTGTTTTTGAACTGCACACTTTGAATGAGATCTAAAAGTCCGTCTTCTAATTTTTTTAATTCAGGTATTGGGGGGGGGGGTGAATTTGTAGAGTTGAAGCCGTACGTTTTTTTGTGGGTGGTTTCTAAATGTGGGTTCAGAAAAAAGAATGTTCTCCATCGTAGATTCTTGACAAATGTTTCTGTTCTTGCTATTAGTGATTTAATGTAAGATTTTCTGTTGCAGGTAGGGATATTCTTTGTAGAATATGGGAAAGTAGTAGGTCTAAGTTGTGGCGTAGTATCCATTTTGTGTCTAAGAGTGCTCAACGGTGCGGAGCTGTGTATTGAATCGTGTTTGATACAAATTGGTACGAAAAGTGCTCGACATGTAGTAATGGAGCGAATTATTATTTAAAATATTTACCACAATGTTTGGGGCAGTCTACATCGATGTTTCAGGCTTAATTTGCCATCTTCAGGACTGAGTTGTTTTGTTGACTGTTGTTGTTTCTTGAAGTGGTTCCGGTTTGAAGTTAATTAAGAGGAATTTGCGCCGATGGGGACACTTTCCGTAGATCTCATTTTTCATGTTGAGTGTGGCTTCATGAGGTTGTTTGATTATGGTATATTTTTCTTCCAGGCATAAGCTACATTGTTTTGATGTTGGTGTGTATCCTGTTGCTTTAGATAAAATTTTCCATGAAATGTTGTGGTCTATTTTGTTGTCTTTTAATTTCCAAATATGTTCGCTGAGTTTTGTGGATGTTTTTTTGTTAGTGTTTCTAAATGTTGAGGTGTGGAGGTTGTATCTTGTTTTGAAATTATTTTCTGTTAGTCCTACATATTTTTCTTGCTTGTTTGTTTTAGTTTCTGTGACTGTGGCTTGGTAAATTAAACTTGATTCTAAGCATTGTTTGTTTAGCGGGCAATGTTCTTTATTTCTGCAGTTGCATTTTCTAGTGGGTGGGTTTTGCTCTTGTCGGTGGTTTAATAATATTTTTTTGTTGTGGCTTGAAATTATTTGTTCTATGTTGCGCATACACGAGTAACTTATTTTTATGGTATTCCTGTTGATAATTTTATGTAGCTTGTGGTTTTTTGGAAAGTGTGTATCAATTAGTTTCAGGAACTGCTGTCCTATGTTTGTGCTGACGTTTATGTCGAAAGGTGGGTTGAACCAAGTTATGTGTCGTTTTCTTGTTTTATGTTCTTCACTTGTGTGTTGTGGTTTACATGAGAGGGAGGCGTCTGTGTATACAAATGGTGTGTTGTATCCACTTTTTGTGAGTGCTTCTTTGTAGGGGGTGGCTGCGACGTTGAATATCTCTCTGTTTTCCGAAAGTTTGCTCACCCTCAGTGCAATGTTTTTTGGTATGTTTTCAATGACGGGACGGGGGTGGTTGCTGTTTTTATTAATGTAGCTAATGGTGTTGTTTGGTTTTCTGAACGGTTGGAATGAATTGGATTTTATGTCGAATGTGATGTCGAGGAAGTCAACTGTTTTTTTGTTTGCTTCTATCGTGATTTTTAAATTGTTGTTTTGGAATATTTTACAGATTTGTTTTTTGATGTTTTCGTTCGCTCTTGTCGTCTGTTGGTTATAGCGAGTCCGTCATCTCTATAGAGGCCGATGTATGTGTGTGTATGTTGTAGTTGTGACAGGATGTAGAGTCCGACCAGTTCGCATGTTTCAGCACCGTCGAACGAACCCATTGTTACGTCGAAATCATTGTGTCGCTTTGACAAAGCGACACAATGATTTCGACGTAACAATGGGTTCGTTCGACGGTGCTGAAACATGCGAACTGGTCGGACTCTACATCCTGTCACAACTACAACATACACACACATACATCGGCCTCTATAGAGATGACGGACTCGCTATAACCAACAGACGACCAAGAGCGAACGAAAACATCAAAAAACAAATCTGTAAAATATTCCAAAACAACAATTTAAAAATCACGATAGAAGCAAACAAAAAAACAGTTGACTTCCTCGACATCACATTCGACATAAAATCCAATTCATTCCAACCGTTCAGAAAACCAAACAACACCATTAGCTACATTAATAAAAACAGCAACCACCCCGTCCCGTCATTGAAAACATACCAAAAAACATTGCACTGAGGGTGAGCAAACTTTCGGAAAACAGAGAGATATTCAACGTCGCAGCCACCCCCTACAAAGAAGCACTCACAAAAAGTGGATACAACACACCATTTGTATACACAGACGCCTCCCTCTCATGTAAACCACAACACACAAGTGAAGAACATAAAACAAGAAAACGACACATAACTTGGTTCAACCCACCTTTCGACATAAACGTCAGCACAAACATAGGACAGCAGTTCCTGAAACTAATTGATACACACTTTCCAAAAAACCACAAGCTACATAAAATTATCAACAGGAATACCATAAAAATAAGTTACTCGTGTATGCGCAACATAGAACAAATAATTTCAAGCCACAACAAAAAAATATTAATAAACCACCGACAAGAGCAAAACCCACCCACTAGAAAATGAACTGCAGAAATAAAGAACATTGCCCGCTAAACAAACAATGCTTAGAATCAAGTTTAATTTACCAAGCCACAGTCACAGAAACTAAAACAAACAAGCAAGAAAAATATGTAGGACTAACAGAAAATAATTTCAAAACAAGATACAACCTCCACACCTCAACATTTAGAAACACTAACAAAAAAACATCCACAAAACTCAGCGAACATATTTGGAAATTAAAAGACAACAAAATAGACCACAACATTTCATGGAAAATTTTATCTAAAGCAACAGGATACACACCAACATCAAAACAATGTAGCTTATGCCTGGAAGAAAAATATACCATAATCAAACAACCTCATGAAGCCACACTCAACATGAAAAATGAGATCTACGGAAAGTGTCCCCATCGGCGCAAATTCCTCTTAATTAACTTCAAACCGGAACCACTTCAAGAAACAACAACAGTCAACAAAACAACTCAGTCCTGAAGATGGCAAATTAAGCCTGAAACATCGATGTAGACTGCCCCAAACATTGTGGTAAATATTTTAAATAATAATTCGCTCCATTACTACATGTCGAGCACTTTTCGTACCATATTTGTATCAAACACGATTCAATACACAGCTCCGCACCGTTGAGCACTCTTAGACACAAAATGGATACTACGCCACAACTTAGACCTACTACTTTCCCATATTCTACAAAGAATATCCCTACCTGCAACAGAAAATCTTACATTAAATCACTAATAGCAAGAACAGAAACATTTGTCAAGAATCTACGATGGAGAACATTCTTTTTTCTGAACCCACATTTAGAAACCACCCACAAAAAAACGTACGGCTTCAACTCTACAAATTCACCCCCCCAATACCTGAATTAAAAAAATTAGAAGACGGACTTTTAGATCTCATTCAAAGTGTGCAGTTCAAAAACAAAAATAACAACTTCCAAAACCAACTGACTAACGATGTGAAGAAAATAAACAAAGAAAAACAACTTCTGATACCAGCCGACAAATCCAACAACTATTATAAAATGACACCTGAGGAATATGATAAAATGACACACAAACAAATCAACAAAGACTATAAGAAAGACAGAACACATAGAACCGAAGAGATCACAAAAGAAGATAAGAATATAGCGAACAGACTTGACCTTAGCGATCGAATCGATATAGCACCAAGAAGAGAAGCGTTCATCACATTAAAAGATCACAAGCCTGACTTCAAAAATAATCCAAAATGTAGACTAATAAATCCATACAAATCTGAAATTGGAAAAATCAGCAAAAAGATATTAGAAAAAATAAATAAAAACGTCAAAGAAGCAACTAAATTCAACCAGTGGAAAAACACCGATGAAGTCATTGAATGGTTCAAAAATATCCAAAACAAAGAAAACTGCACCTTCATCTCTTTCGACATTTGCGATTTTTACCCCTCCATCACTCCAGACTTACTAAACAAAGCATTGGAATTCGCAGCAAAATACACCAACATCACAGAAGAGGAAAAACACATCATCAAACACCAAGCACAGCACACTATACTACGACAACACACCGTGGACAAAGCGACACAATGATTTCGACGTAACAATGGGTTCGTTCGACGGTGCTGAAACATGCGAACTGGTCGGACTCTACATCCTGTCACAACTACAACATACACACACATACATCGGCCTCTATAGAGATGACGGACTCGCTATAACCAACAGACGACCAAGAGCGAACGAAAACATCAAAAAACAAATCTGTAAAATATTCCAAAACAACAATTTAAAAATCACGATAGAAGCAAACAAAAAAACAGTTGACTTCCTCGACATCACATTCGACATAAAATCCAATTCATTCCAACCGTTCAGAAAACCAAACAACACCATTAGCTACATTAATAAAAACAGCAACCACCCCCGTCCCGTCATTGAAAACATACCAAAAAACATTGCACTGAGGGTGAGCAAACTTTCGGAAAACAGAGAGATATTCAACGTCGCAGCCACCCCCTACAAAGAAGCACTCACAAAAAGTGGATACAACACACCATTTGTATACACAGACGCCTCCCTCTCATGTAAACCACAACACACAAGTGAAGAACATAAAACAAGAAAACGACACATAACTTGGTTCAACCCACCTTTCGACATAAACGTCAGCACAAACATAGGACAGCAGTTCCTGAAACTAATTGATACACACTTTCCAAAAAACCACAAGCTACATAAAATTATCAACAGGAATACCATAAAAATAAGTTACTCGTGTATGCGCAACATAGAACAAATAATTTCAAGCCACAACAAAAAAATATTAATAAACCACCGACAAGAGCAAAACCCACCCACTAGAAAATGCAACTGCAGAAATAAAGAACATTGCCCGCTAAACAAACAATGCTTAGAATCAAGTTTAATTTACCAAGCCACAGTCACAGAAACTAAAACAAACAAGCAAGAAAAATATGTAGGACTAACAGAAAATAATTTCAAAACAAGATACAACCTCCACACCTCAACATTTAGAAACACTAACAAAAAAACATCCACAAAACTCAGCGAACATATTTGGACATTAAAAGACAACAAAATAGACCACAACATTTCATGGAAAATTTTATCTAAAGCAACAGGATACACACCAACATCAAAACAATGTAGCTTATGCCTGGAAGAAAAATATACCATAATCAAACAACCTCATGAAGCCACACTCAACATGAAAAATGAGATCTACGGAAAGTGTCCCCATCGGCGCAAATTCCTCTTAATTAACTTCAAACCGGAACCACTTCAAGAAACAACAACAGTCAACAAAACAACTCAGTCCTGAAGATGGCAAATTAAGCCTGAAACATCGATGTAGACTGCCCCAAACATTGTGGTAAATATTTTAAATAATAATTCGCTCCATTACTACATGTCGAGCACTTTTCGTACCATATTTGTATCAAACACGATTCAATACACAGCTCCGCACCGTTGAGCACTCTTAGACACAAAATGGATACTACGCCACAACTTAGACCTACTACTTTCCCATATTCTACAAAGAATATCCCTACCTGCAACAGAAAATCTTACATTAAATCACTAATAGCAAGAACAGAAACATTTGTCAAGAATCTACGATGGAGAACATTCTTTTTTCTGAACCCACATTTAGAAACCACCCACAAAAAAACGTACGGCTTCAACTCTACAAATTCACCCCCCCCAATACCTGAATTAAAAAAATTAGAAGACGGACTTTTAGATCTCATTCAAAGTGTGCAGTTCAAAAACAAAAATAACAACTTCCAAAACCAACTGACTAACGATGTGAAGAAAATAAACAAAGAAAAACAACTTCTGATACCAGCCGACAAATCCAACAACTATTATAAAATGACACCTGAGGAATATGATAAAATGACACACAAACAAATCAACAAAGACTATAAGAAAGACAGAACACATAGAACCGAAGAGATCACAAAAGAAGATAAGAATATAGCGAACAGACTTGACCTTAGCGATCGAATCGATATAGCACCAAGAAGAGAAGCGTTCATCACATTAAAAGATCACAAGCCTGACTTCAAAAATAATCCAAATGTAGACTAATAAATCCATACAAATCTGAAATTGGAAAAATCAGCAAAAAGATATTAGAAAAAATAAATAAAAACGTCAAAGAAGCAACTAAATTCAACCAGTGGAAAAACACCGATGAAGTCATTGAATGGTTCAAAAATATCCAAAACAAAGAAAACTGCACCTTCATCTCTTTCGACATTTGCGATTTTTACCCCTCCATCACTCCAGACTTACTAAACAAAGCATTGGAATTCGCAGCAAAATACACCAACATCACAGAAGAGGAAAAACACATCATCAAACACACCAAGCACAGCACACTATACTACGACAACACACCGTGGACAAAGCGACACAATGATTTCGACGTAACAATGGGTTCGTTCGACGGTGCTGAAACATGCGAACTGGTCGGACTCTACATCCTGTCACAACTACAACATACACACACATACATCGGCCTCTATAGAGATGACGGACTCGCTATAACCAACAGACGACCAAGAGCGAACGAAAACATCAAAAAACAAATCTGTAAAATATTCCAAAACAACAATTTAAAAATCACGATAGAAGCAAACAAAAAAACAGTTGACTTCCTCGACATCACATTCGACATAAAATCCAATTCATTCCAACCGTTCAGAAAACCAAACAACACCATTAGCTACATTAATAAAAACAGCAACCACCCCCGTCCCGTCATTGAAAACATACCAAAAAACATTGCACTGAGGGTGAGCAAACTTTCGGAAAACAGAGAGATATTCAACGTCGCAGCCACCCCCTACAAAGAAGCACTCACAAAAAGTGGATACAACACACCATTTGTATACACAGACGCCTCCCTCTCATGTAAACCACAACACACAAGTGAAGAACATAAAACAAGAAAACGACACATAACTTGGTTCAACCCACCTTTCGACATAAACGTCAGCACAAACATAGGACAGCAGTTCCTGAAACTAATTGATACACACTTTCCAAAAAACCACAAGCTACATAAAATTATCAACAGGAATACCATAAAAATAAGTTACTCGTGTATGCGCAACATAGAACAAATAATTTCAAGCCACAACAAAAAAATATTAATAAACCACCGACAAGAGCAAAACCCACCCACTAGAAAATGCAACTGCAGAAATAAAGAACATTGCCCGCTAAACAAACAATGCTTAGAATCAAGTTTAATTTACCAAGCCACAGTCACAGAAACTAAAACAAACAAGCAAGAAAAATATGTAGGACTAACAGAAAATAATTTCAAAACAAGATACAACCTCCACACCTCAACATTTAGAAACACTAACAAAAAAACATCCACAAAACTCAGCGAACATATTTGGAAATTAAAAGACAACAAAATAGACCACAACATTTCATGGAAAATTTTATCTAAAGCAACAGGATACACACCAACATCAAAACAATGTAGCTTATGCCTGGAAGAAAAATATACCATAATCAAACAACCTCATGAAGCCACACTCAACATGAAAAATGAGATCTACGGAAAGTGTCCCCATCGGCGCAAATTCCTCTTAATTAACTTCAAACCGGAACCACTTCAAGAAACAACAACAGTCAACAAAACAACTCAGTCCTGAAGATGGCAAATTAAGCCTGAAACATCGATGTAGACTGCCCCAAACATTGTGGTAAATATTTTAAATAATAATTCGCTCCATTACTACATGTCGAGCACTTTTCGTACCATATTTGTATCAAACACGATTCTATATATATATATATATATATATATATATATATATATATATATTTATATACACATAAGTGTGTTTGTCTGTGTGTGTGTGTGTGTGTGTGTGTGTTTGAACATCAATGACACGAAATATTCATGATTTTTCTGATTGCTTTATTATGTGTCACAAAAACGAGTGATATTACATTTTCTAAGCTTAAGACCTGTTTTTACATGAGTCAGAACATAACTGACATGAACCTTTCTGATCTTCTCTTTAGTGACATCAACGAAGGTGTGGCAGAACGTCAGAGAATGCTGGGGGCTGCCCTTCAACACCGTAAGAATTTCTACAACCGACTTCAAGACACAGAGAAATGGGTCAAGAAGATGCAAAGAAAATTGGACTCCGGCAATGAGATATATTCTGATGAAGTAGCTGACACGCAAGCCAAATTGAAAGTATGTCCCAGGGTGATTCTATGTGATATGAACACTTCATGAATACTCGAATGAAATGAACTAGATAATGAGAATGTTGCTGCTTGAAGCTTGGAGAAATAGATAACAATAGGAAATGGAGGGGAAGCTTCAATTTAATCAACAAAAACATATAATGTGGACGTTTCAGGTTTCCCCTTTATCAACAGAACACAATGAATGAAACACTAAGCAAAGGAGTGTTTCATTTATTGTTTTTATAAAGGGAAATCCCGAAACGTCCACATTATCTGTTTTTGTTGATTAAATAGAAGTTTCCATTCCATTTACTATTGTTGTCATGGTCTCAAGTAATTAATGATTTGTTTAAGATGAAATAAAAAGAAAGATGAAATTTAATTAAAAGAGATAAATAGTGATTGTGGTAGTTACAAATAGAAATGTGAATATATTACGTAGTAAGGTTACGTTTCCAGGCAGTTGAAAGGCGTGGGTTCTATATTCCTCCGATAACGGGCTCAGGCTCATAAAGTTCCACTTCCAGGCAGTTGGGAAGGGGTTATTCAGGTATTTCTTCGACAGCGGGCTCAGGTTTGATCCTTAAAATGTTTAGGATTACACCGTCAAAGGTAAAAGCTCCGGCGTCTTGATGGTGGAGATAAAATATCCACAGAGTACCAAAAGCTAAAAATATTCAAATATGTCAATGTATGAGGAATGGAGCGGCTGGCCGTCCGGCATAGATTGTAGAGAGAAGTGAGTGTAGAATGTTAGACCTATCAGCTTTTATAATAAGTGGCTACGTGACAGAATGTAGAACGAAAAGTATTCACTAATTAGAAATTAATTCGAGGGAAGGCTATAAAAGGAAAGAAGATCTAATATTAGAAGTTAAAGTTTATCTAAGCCTACCAAAATATAACTGGAGTGAGATGAATTCAGTTCTTAATAAAATAAAATTTAATAAGATAATTGTGAACAACCTTTACTGTGACAATTGTGATATATTTTAATTGAAGTGTGCCTGTTTTAGATTTGACTTGTATTTTAATGTTACAACCATTATAATGATGTCATCATGGTCATCATAGAATGTATACATTTTGTCGATTGCAATACTTTGCAACCTTTGGAAATTTGAAAAAAAAAAAACGTTTCTGATGTTTTCACATTTTTTTTTTCATCTGACTGCATTGCCTTTAGTGACATTTCTGATCCTTTATCAGATTGTTCGTTAACAAAGAAAAAAAAGAATAGATAAAGAATTATTTTAGTCAATCATCTATGGTCTGATTGTAATGGTACCATGACATAATGATGGTTCTTATAAAGGTAATATGGCTATAGTATTTTGAATTTAAAATTAAAAAAAAAAGAATTAGTGACTTATATAAAACCAAATATCTATTACGTTTTCTTTAAGGCCATGAAACAAGAATGTCACAATGAAGAAGCCGGTTTTCAAGCCCTGCAGCAAGAGTTTAAAGAACTCATCAGTGGCTGTAGCAAAGAGGAAGCTGACATCTTGAGTGAACGTTTCGATAAACTGCTCCACGGATACACTAATGTGGAAGACCTGATTGGCAACAGGGAAGAGCTGTGCGCCAAGTGGGTGGACTACAGCGATTCTCAGAAGGATGTACAGGCCAAACTCAAAGCATTGCAGGTTGGTGCAGGCTTTTGGTTGGTGCAGGATTTTGGCTGGTTGCTATTATTTTATTTTATTATTTTGGAGGGGGGGGGGGGGATATGGGGGGGATTTTAAAATGTAATTGTTTTGTTTGTTTGTTTGTTTTATATGTTTGTGTTTTTGTTTGTTTATTTTAGACATGCATTTTGATACTTGGGATTATGATATGAAAGCAATCGAAGTTTCAGAACAGATGTTGTGAATAGAGATTTGTTCATTCCTTCTTTTGATATTTGGACCCAAACCTTGTGTGAATGTCATGATTCTGATTAGCGTGTTTGAACATCTTGAATAGAAGCAATCAGCTTTAATATGATTCTTGGTCAAATTTAAAGTGACCATTTTCTAGTCTGATTATCATGTTTAATACCAGGTCAGTTCCTCTAATGAAACTATTGTAACTATTTTAAAAACAAATTCGTATTTAGTAATTAATATTTCTTCGTCTCCATATGTCAAAATTGGTGCAAAATGTAGTTCAAAACTTAATTTGTCAGAATAAGACATTAATGACTTAGTTTGCCCAATCTTGGTTCAGCTCAGCTCATTTTTGCCAGTTAACATAATTGGTGGCAAATCATACCATAAAATATCGAGCATATATATATATATATATATATATATATATATATATATATATATATATATATATATATATATATATATATATATATATTATTTTAATATTTACCACTATGTTTGAGACAGTCTACATTAATCAACAATATTTAATGACCTTAAAATGAAAAATATTAAGACGCTTTTTTTTATCATAAAGTAAATTACCCAAGGATTTAAATGTAACATTTCTAGTCTCATACTCATTTTTTCCCCCTTTCCCACTTCATTAGCAACGTTTGGCATCCCCGGACATCAAGGAAGAAGAAGTTGCTCAATGCATGCGAGAAATTGAGGCACTTCGTAGATCCATGGCCCCCTGGAGTCAGGAGGTCCCTGCATTGGATGAACTTATGTCAACGGCCCAGATGGCCATCAAGGACAGGGCCACTCAGCGTACCTTGCACTTTGGGACAGAGTTACAGGCCCTGGAGAACCTCCACGACTCCGTCATCAACTCTGCCAAACAAAAGGAGGCACATCTAGGAGAGCTAACCATGCTCAGCTCGGAGTTCCTCCAGAGGAAAGACAACCTGGTCCGTGGGTTGATGGAGGTACAAGAGAAGATTGAGGCTGCTCGAACTGGCCGATCTGACTTGCAAGGGATGAAGGATTTGGTGAGAGAGATTGAGGTAAGGAAGAGGTTGGATTAGAATCCATACATATTTTACTTATTAAATTTTTTTCTAAATGCAGTAAAATACCGCCCCCCCCCCCCCCTTGAGAAAAAAACAAAACCCCGAAGGAAAGAAAAGCAAAACAAAGACAAAAAAACCCAAAAAAACAAACAACCCTCCAATCTTCCCCATTGCAGAAAAACAAGCCCAAAACAAAACAAAAAACTAGTTAAAAACCAACAAAATTTATAAAAAGAAAAAAAGAAAGAAAAAGAAAAAAAAAAACCCAAGAGAGTAAGATAAGATTAGCAATCTCTAAATCTTAAATTGAGATTTTGTCACTCTCAAATTGATATAAATGATATGTAGAAAGTCTTGGTAATGCATATATGATAGTCAAAACATTCTTCTTATTATTATGATAGTGTAGAATTATAAAGCGCCAACATCTCATGTATTATATATAGACCATGTTTAATTCTGAATTAATTATATTTTCTGCTATAACTCTCATCAATAATAACTTTACTTTCGAATAGGACATCCGAGATGATGTGTACACACATAACCCAGAATACGAACAGCTGAGAGAGTTGGGAAGGAATATCATGCAGAGTGACCCGTCCAAAACATCAGCCATTCAAGCACAGCTTGCTCAGGTTTGTTACTGTTAATGACTCAGAATGGGCCTCACCTAATTTTTTTTTATAAACATCAACATAATTTTTTACTATTTGTTATTGCTGTCTGCCATTCATCTTTAGGTCTATTTCTTCACATTTTAATGACTTTGGTGACTTTGTACTAGTGCCTAAATGGAGAGAATAATAAAAATAACTGGAAAGGAAAGGAAAGGAAAAAGAAACAAAAAGAGAGAAAAAAAAAGAGGAAATAAAAAAAAAAAGAACTAAAAATTTAAAACAAGAAAAAATAAAGAAAGAGACAAGTAAACAAAAAAATGTGAAAAAATGTAGACAAAAAACCCCAAGGAAATCAAAAACAAGTAACAAACAAATCTTGATCCGAGTGAGGACAAGCCCCAAGCCCAGTCGATGACTTAATTCGCCCGACTAGAAAAAAATAACCAATGCTTCGTCTGTGAATTGGAAGAACACTACTTCTCAGTTTTTATCTCTTCTTGGTACCAATCCATAAATCTTGCTAGGATCTGAAAAGGACAAACCATTGTTCCAATAACTGTATTTGTACCTGTAGGTGAACGCTGCCTGGGAGGACGTGCAAGGTCTGTTGGGCCAGAAACATCAACAGTACAACAGTGTGGCCAACATGTGGCAACAGTACAACGATGCCAAGCAAGGGGTGATGAGGATTGTGGAGGACGTTGATCCCCTGGTGCAACAAGACTTGGCTTTTACTAACCAGAGTGACGTCAAAAAGGCCCTTGATCAACACAAGGTATGTCCAGGACTATTTTTACCTTGTATTTTTATAAATTATTTATTAATTTTTATTTATATTGTATTTTATGACTTATTTATTAATTTTTATTTATATTGTATTTTTATAACTTATTTATTAATTTTTGTTTATATTTTATTTTATGACTTATTTGTCTTGTCGTTAAGTCACAACTGAAGTTAAGAATGTATCAATAAAGATGAGAGAAGATAGATTGAAATGGTTCGGACATGTAAAGAGATGAGAGGGGGAGTACTTGGGAAGGAAAGTATTGGACTTACAAATAGCAGGAAAGGGGAAAAGGGACGCCCAAAGACTAGATGGTGGGATAAGGTAAAGGATGATATGAAAGAACTGGGCCTGGAGGAAGATGATGCGCTGAACTGAGATGCATGGAGATGTGGCATTCCTTATGGCAACCCTGCAAACTGCGGGATAAGCTGAACGAAGAAGAAGATTAAGTTACAACTCCGTGCATCGAAGATAATCATGACAATGAGTGTGGTGAGGGCGAATGGACATGCCTAGGCTTTTATTTTGATTTTATTGATTTCTCCGTCAAATTTAATTTGGCCATTAATTTTAGAAATATTTTTGGGCAGAGAATTCCATATTTGGATGGTGCTTGAAAAAAACGAGTTGAGATGAGAATTAACTCGTGGCTGCTGGACCTGGTCTGAGTGCTGTTTTCTTTTATTTGGGATAAAGCGATCAACTAGGATCTTGCTAGATTTATTTATTTATTTATTTATCATTTTATATTTTTTAAAGAGACAAAGTCTTATCAATTTCTTTCTTCTATCGATGTTAGGAAAATATATTGAGTATTCAAAATGCATCCGTTTCATATAATTTTTTTATCTTTTAAGAATAGCAATCATATATGCATATCGCAGACATGTGATTTTTATCATTTAGATTATGTTTGATATGAATTTTGATTTTTATCTCTCTCCATTGACTCTCTTCTAATCCAATCAGAACGCTGAATTTGATCTCCATGCGAACCAAAGCCAACTGGACCATATGAACACAAAAGGTCTACAACTCTTGGAGGACCTGAAGGACATTCCAGACTTTGACTCATCTGGCATGGAGAGTGATTTGGATGAGGTCAACCTTAAATGGGAGACGGCTAATTCCGTAAGACTTCAGACTAATTTTTTCCTTCTGTTTTCATCAAATCACATGTAAACTTAGTTCTGAAATGCATTTCATGACAGTTTGAAAGCAGTTGTTCAACATTAAGTCTCTTCAATATTAGATTAGATCAATTTCCTTTTAAGGACAGATAGCCCAGTTGGTAGAGTACTTGCTTCACATACCACAAGATCATATAGCCGCACAGATCTGGTGGAAAGTACTTAGTGGTAGCTTGGCATCCTGTCCAAAGGGTATCAAGCAATTTCTATTTTCCGTTTCACATACAGAAACCCGGATAAACTCTGACTTCATAGACCTAATGACGCTGAAGGACTAAATTTCCTTTGGAAGGTCAAATTACGAAAGAGAAAAAAAAAAAGTAATAATGGCAACTTTTGTCAAGGAAATTTCAATTATTATTATTTTAAAATTTCAAACTCTTTAAAAGGTAAGCCATGTTGTCATTCAATTACAACACAAACTTTATCATAATTCCATTTTGTCATGACCAGGTGATTCATAATTCCATTTTGTCATGACTAGGTGATTCATAATTCCATTTTGTCATGACTAGGTGATTCATAATTCCATTTTGTCATGACTAGGTGAATCATAATTCCATTTTGTCATGACTAGGTGAATCATAATTCCATTTTGTCATGACTAGGTGATTCATAATTCCATTTTGTCATGACTAGGTGAATCATAATTCCATTTTGTCATGACTAGGTGATTCATAATTCCATTTTGTCATGACTAGGTGATTCATAATTCCATTTTGTCGTGACTAGGTGATTCATAATTCCATTTTGTCGCGACTAGGTGATTCATAATTCCATTTTGTCGTGACTAGGTGATTTATAATTCCATTTTGTCATGACTAGGTGATTCATAATTCCATTTTGTCGTGACTAGGTGATTCATAATTCCATTTTGTCATGACTAGGTGATTCATAATTCCATTTTGTCATGACGAGGTGATTAATAATTCCATTTTGTCATGACTAGGTGATAGACCAACACAAAGAGAATCTAGAGGCTCAGCTTGTATGTTGGGACCAAGTCCAGTCCGGGGAGGAGGAGGTTGGTGCTTGGGTGGCGGCCATGATCAACAAGTTGGACGACAGTCTCAAGCACTTTGATGACGCTGTCAGTGTGGAGTCCAAACTCACCAAGTTCAAGGTTAGTATTTCACCGAGTTCAAGGTTAGTACAGTGAGAGTGCAACTAGGTATTTTAGGAAATATTTCGGTGAGATATTATGATATTGATTGTAAGGCACAGAGTTATTTGGAATTATTAATTTTCTGAGTCCTTATTGTTGAAAGATTTAAACCAAAAAGGTAAAAAAGATTAGTCGTAAAACAGTGAAAACTGAAGCAAAAATAAATATATTAAAAACAGAAACAACAAAAAAATAATAAAAAATAAAACCAACAAAAATCAAAATAGAATAAAAAAAAAAGAAACAACAACAATTCTTTTAAAAAACAACCTTATATTAGGGGTTTGTAGCTGAAGTTAACTTTTCGGGATTATCTTATACGTGAATAAGGAGTGTTTTATTTTTACATTTTAAAATCTTTTATCATTAATTACTGATATTGTTTTTTTTGGGTTTTAGAATTTTGACCAATATTTGGTCCAGGTTGGATTGTATCTCCCCAAAATGTATCATGATATCTCTGAATCACCAGGAGGAAGCTCCTTACTTTGCCGAGGTCATGGAGGAGGTCAGTCAAAAGTTGAAAGACCTGAAAGAACTCAACAGTGACAACAACATCCCAGCCCTCACGGCTGCTCAGAATGACATTCAGATACAGTTTGAGAAGGCTACAGGACTGGGTAAGAATCTTATGATTATTTTTCATACTTACTTATCCGAACCAGCTACCACCTGAGCTCTAGCCCTTCGGTCTTGTGCCATGACGTAGAAGTTAGACGTCTTTTGTAGTTGTTCCTCTCAGGTCTTCAAGAGGTTGACATTCAAGCAAGTGGTGTGTTACTGTTTCATTGGGGTGTTGACATAGGGGGCAGGAAGGGGATGTGTCTTTTGTAATTTTGCTTAAATGGTTGTTGAGCGGTATGTGTTGTGTTCTTAGTTGAAAGATGATGCTTTGCTGGTGTCTTCTGAGCTTATTTAGGCAATCAGTCTTTACAGGAGTGGTCATATGGGAAAACATGCAATTATTTTTCATAATAAACAGCCATTTTTGGACTTAAAAAAAAAAAAAAATGAAAACATTTGAGAACTCAGTTATTGATTGACTCAATGTAATGTACCTTTATTTGGTCGGATTCAAGGTATGTGAGTTATCCCGCTTTTATTCAATTCAGGGGTGGGATTCTTGTTGGATCCACTGAATTCATTCTAATCTTTAGTCAGAACTGTATTTTTTGTCTTTCTTTAAATTGTGATTTTTGCACTCTCCGCGAAATTTTCCCCCAAAATAGGCCTTGGGGAGTCCCACCCGTGATTATAAAAAGGTTTTGACAAAAACGTTACTTGGACGTTTATTTTTAAAAACATATGAGATCTTTATTATTTAAATATCATTCATTTTCTAAGATTATAAGGGTTAACACGAAACACTGACATTGTGTAGTGAACTTACTTGGCTTTCAGTACATTTAAAAGGTCAGACAAAAATCAAGAAAAAAGAGTCTACGAAACAGTGGCAAACAAGAAATATGAAATTTAAATAAAAACACACAAAAAACAAAACAAGCAAAAAATGTAAAAAATGAACAAAAAATAAAAACAAAAACAAAAAAAAACAAAACATGACTAACCTATCCATCTGTTTCATGCATTCTTACTCTGTCTGGCACTTTTTGATAAACACTTTTTCAGATCTATATCATACACCAGTGCTTACTGCTCTCTATCTAGCTTGTCACTGTAAAAGGGGAGAGAAAGTGAATAGATTATGAGTTTAGAAAAGTTAGGGATTGTGTACTTGTCCTTACAAATGTCCATTTATTTGTTAAGTAACACTTGATAGGCAGTGTGATACACAGGCTCTACATCTATGATATTATATTGATACAATTGATTTGCACGTGTTCTTCACTGCCGTCATGCTTGTCTCATTCTCTCGCTACAGCAAATGAACTGGAGTCCATGATGTCCACATTCTCTGGAGAGCAGCAAGGCCTTCAGAAGTCTATCCACGATGAGACTGAATGGATGAACAAGGTCAAGGACGCATTGGCCAAATGTGATGACGTCAATGGGACAAAGGAAGAACTTATTAAAAGATTTGAGACGTGCAAGGTGAGATTAACCAATGCCAGGTCATGGCAAAGCTACTTGGGCGCTGTTTTTCTTTTCTTCAAATATATGAGACCTTTTACATTTATTTATTTAAAATTTTTATGTATTTGTGTGGCTATGTGGTCTAGTGGTATGGCACTCGCCTTTGGATCGGAAAGTCTTGGGTTCGACTCCTGCTTTGTGTATCGCATAATTGAGAACTCGGAGAACGGTTCTTTACTCACATTTTCTCACCGTACTCAACTATAAAATGAATACCTGGCCATTAAAAGCGTTGCATGCATCTGAAAAAAAAATGTAATATCACCTAACAGGTGTCATGCCACGTCCTACATGTTATGTGTTGCTGTTGGTCAGAGACCCTTTGTAAAGCGCTTTGAGCATGTTTACTGGATATTGCACGATTTATAAGCTCAAGTTTTTTTTTCGTTTTGTTTTGTGTTATTTTTTCTAATGGTTGTAAAAACTCTGATTTTCCTGAGTGAAAATGAAAAAGATAATGCAAATCTTTATACCCAAAAATTGTGACAAATAAAGCTTTGAGAAATTCTCTACTTTAACTTTAAATTTCTGTTTCTTGATGTATTTGTTCAAAGTGCTTCAAATTGATTTAAACTAAATCAATAATCAAGAAACTTGTCTTTGATGAATGGTCATGGAGTTATGTATGAAATGGACTTTCATTGAGGACACCAATTATTTTAAATACCATTTAATATTGTATTGAAATTTCTTTTCCAGAGCCTGAACAAAGAATTAGGATCCCACCAAAATCAGATTGCAGCCATTCAAGACAAATCTGTTGCTCTGCACGAGAAATACCCGTCATCAGAGACATCAAGTCTGGCTAAGGACGCTGCTGTTCTGAGCAAGAAGTATGAATCTCTTCAACAACGAGGGGATCGCATTCAAGAGTCTTTACTCGGTCAACTTGAGATGCAGGTGTCGGAGGCACAACAGGTCCAGCATCGTTGGCTAGGAGGTGCCAGGGAGAAGGCCAACTGGTGTGGAGATATTGCTGGGGATCGGTACAGTGTGGAGGCAAAACTAGCCACTGTTAAGGTCAGTCATAATATATGGTTTTGAAAATAGTCTTACAGTCGTTGAAAATATCATTTGGGTGTTGTAGGATTTGGCATAAAGAAAATATCATTTGGATGTTGTAGGATTTGGCATTTAAAAAAATGTCATTTGGTTTGTGGATTGCATTAGAATACTTGGATGTGTAGATTGGCATTAAAGAAAATGTCATTTGGATGTTGTAGGATTTGGCATTAAAGAAAATATCATTTGGATGTTGTAGGATTTGGCATTAAAGAAAATGTCATTTGGATGTTGTAGGATTTGGGATTAAAGAAAATATCATTTGGATGTTGTAGGATTTGGGATTAAAGAAAATATCATTTGGATGTTGTAGGATTTGGCATTAAAGAAAATATCATTTGGATGTTGTAGGATTTGGCATTAAAGAAAATATCATTTGGATGTTGTAGGATTTGGCATTAAAGAAAATGTCATTTGGATGTTGTAGGATTTGGCATTAAAGAAAATGTCATTTGGATGTTGTAGGATTTGGCATTAAAGAAAATATCATTTGGATGTTGTAGGATTTGGCCTTAAAGAAAATGTCATTTGGATGTTATGTTGTAGGATTTGGCATTAAAGAAAATGTCATTTGGATGTTGTAGGATTTGGCATTAAAGAAAATGTCATTTGGATGTTGTAGGATTTGGCATTAAAGAAAATATCATTTGGATGTTGTAGGATTTGGCATTAAAGAAAATATCATTTGGATGTTGTAGGATTTGGCATTAAAAGTCCTATTCTTTTTCATGTTTCGAGGTTTATTATATGGAATAATATTTCCATGAGACAGATTGGTACACGCCATCCGTTGAATAGACAAATTTTCAAACATTGGTTGGAAAACACAAATTGTCTTTAGATGGAAACTGTAGTAGGATTGAACTTAATATGAATTAATTTATTTCTTTTTTTTTAAAGACAAAAGAACAAAAAGAAAGAAATGATTTGATTTTTCATATTTTGTAATAGGAAAATAATTTCATTATTACTATTATTATTATTATTATTATTATTATTATTATTATTATTATTATTATTATTATTATTATTATTATTATTATTATTATTATTATTATTATTATTATTATTATTATTATTATTTATTATTATTATTTATTATTATTATTATTATTATTATTATTATTATTATTATTATTATTATTATTATTATTATTATTATTATTATTATTATTATTATATTATTATTGTTATTATTATTATTATTATTTATTTATTTTTTAATTATTTATTATTTATTAATATTATTATTATTATTATTATTATTATTATTATTATTATTATTATTATTATTATTATTTTATTATTATTATTGATATAGGACCTTGAAAACAGCTTGAGAGAGGGAGAAGAAAAGAGAAAAGAGGCCATCAACCGTTTTGACGCCATTAAAGCCATCCTACCTAGAGTGAAGCAGGGAGAACTGGACTCCAACAAAAACAACATGGAAACCGATTGGCACGGCCTGGTGCAGCAACTACAGCAGACCAGGTAGGATCAGTTTTCATCAACTGACAGAGGATATAAATAAAATAAAATAATAAATAAAATTCCCTTTATTCATCCCACTGGGGAAATTTGTCTTTAGGGTCTATTCCAAGGGAAGACTGGAATAACCCAAGCGTCAGCTGCAGTGGAGCACTGCAAATTGAGCTAAGGCGAGGTGACTTGCTCAAGGCCAGGCAATGCAGCGGCGATTGATCGAACTCGATACCTTTTGGGTAGGAAACAAAGACCGTACCGCTGAGCCACGCTGATACTTCATGCAGTTTTTTTTGGATTCTTTGATTATTGCTGTAGATATTTAATCTACAAATAAAGGGTGTGTTTTAGCGTTTGTGAGTTCTAGAATAAACTATTTATTGTCATGTTACATGACATAGTGCAATCCTTATAAAGTCTACACCCTTAACCCTCTCCTTACTAGCCACTTTCAGAATTTTCCCTAAAACTTCACACCCACCCAACACAAAAACAGACATTTCTTACTCGAACAGCAAAAATGCGGAATTGTACGCATTTTCAGCGATTGTACGCTTGTTCGCATTTCCCCCAAGTTTGCACCCATTTTCAGTTTACAGAGTCACTTCAGTTTTCTTTAGTTGTAATAGCCCAGATGCTCGTATTGCTGTTATCTTAAGCTTGCTGGATCGTTCAAATTTGTACTCGATACCAATTCATTGCTCTATTATTCTATAGTGAACTCGCTCCTATTGTTTTAGTCCGATATCATGAAATCGAAAATTCATCGTTAGCCCGGAAGTCCGTTTCAAGCTTTTACTTTTAGGCCTCTTACTTTCACAATGGTTAGTTTCCATCGATTTCAGGATTGTACCTATTTTTATGAAATCTCCCCCTTTTGAGGTCCCATTGTACACATTCTCATCAGATGGGGTTGGCAGCTCTGCTCTAACACATTCTTATCCTATTTATAATTCTATCCATAGATCCAAGCTTGAAAAGTCAATGGACCAATGGTCAGACTATGATGGCCGATACGAGGGCTTGTCTCAATGGCTGAAGGAGATGGAGGGGAAACTCCGAGCTGAATCGGCTCTCAAACCTGATTTGCCCAGCAAGAAAGACCAATATGATGAGTTCAAGGTAAGTTGGGATTCGTGTAACAGGAATCACGTGTATTGATCCAAATTTATATTGTTTGAACATTGTGAATTACTTAGGAATAATGATAATAATAATAATAATAATAATAATAATAATAATAATAATAATAATAATAATAATAATAATAATAATAATAATAATAATAATAATAATAATAATAATAATAATAATAATAATAATAATAAGTTATACAGCTTATCTACCCCTCACTGGACAGATTGCTGTAAGCGCACTGTAAATAAAATAATTGAAAAGTACTAAAAACCAAAATTTCATAAAATTTAGTTATAAACTTATGCTGGCATTATGTTAAATTAGTTTAGATAAATTATCAGTTTGAAAATAAGACGATAATGGAAATTGTCCTGTTATCGTATGTCGAGGCCAATTTATAAATCATATTGTAAATACAAGATAAAAGCTACTAGACGAAGAAGGCTTTTTTGAAATCTTACAATTTATTGTTTTTTTTACAGGCCCTGGACCAGAGTATCCAAGCATATCGGCCCAAATTCGACGAAACCAAAGAGATTGCCCAACAAATCACTCATTCCAGCGGTGATAATAGAACAGCATCCTATGCTGCCCAGTTGATGAACCGATATCAGACTCTTTCTTCAGCTGCCAATGTAAGGAATTTTTTTGAGAGTTTTTATATTGCACACAATCCACTCGAAGTTTCACAGCGCTTTACATGGGGTCCCAGGAACAACAACAATACTTAACATGTAGGACAAGACATAACGCCAATTAGGCGATGTTACATTTTCTGGACAGAACAACACTGTTAAGAGCCTGGTACTCATTTTACACCTGAGTACAGTCGAAGAATGTGAGTAAAGAGCCTTTTTCAAGGACTCACTTTGTGCCTAGTAAGGCCCGAACCCAGGACGTTCCGATCTGAAAGCGAGTGTCATACCACAAGACCACATAGCCACACAAGTAAAGCCTAATAAAAAGTATTATTCTTTGTTAGATGATGGTTGTCTTTCACTTCCAATTCTGAATCAAGTTTATTATTATTTTTTTTAATTAAAAAAAAAATAAAATTAGACACTGTTATTTTCTTAAAGCCTGAAATCTTGCAAGACGCATACATCAATCTTGACTTATAAATAATGAATGATGAAAGTGTACATGATACAGTGATGCCAAAACTCCGGTTTCACCGGAAAAAACTCCGGTCTGGAGCAAAAAATTCCGGGCTCCGGGCAACTTCTGTCAAATTCCGGTGAGGTCAATTTGTTACAACGTTACCTCCCCCCCCCCCACCCCCAACCACCAAATCTTCATCACTGCCTCTAGTTTTACAACCATCATCACTACCACTACTACTGCAACCACCACCACCACCACATCATCATCAGTACTACAACCACCACCACCTCTACATCATCACCACTACCACAACTACTATCACTATTACAACCACCACCACGTCATCATCACTACGAGTACTACTACAACCACCACCACCACATCATCATCACTACAACTACTACAACCAAATCGTCATCACTACCATTACTACTGCAACCACCACTACCACATCATCATCAATACCACTACTACTACAACCACCAGCATCACATCATCACCACCACTACTACTACAATCACCACTACCACATCATCACGACCTCTACTACTACAACCACCACCACCACATCATCATCACCACCACTACTACTACAACCACCACCAACACCATTACATCGTCATTACCACTACTACTACAACCACCAACACCACATCATCATTAACACTACTACAACCACCACCACCACCACATCATCACTACCACTACTACTACAACCACCACCACCACTTCATTACCGCTACTACTACAACCACCACATCATCATCAGTACCACAACTACTACTACAACCACCACCACCACCACATCATCATCACTACCACTACCACAACTACCATCACTATTACAACCACCACCACATCATCATCACTACCACTACTACTTCAACCACCACAACATCATCATCACTACTACTACTACTACAACCACCACAACCAAATCGTCATCACTACCACTACTACTGCAACCACCATTACCACATCATCAATACCACTACTACTACAACCACCAGCATCACATCATCAATACCACTACTACTACAATCACCACTACCACATCATCATCACGACCTCTACTACTACAACCACCACCACCACCACATCATCATCACTACCACTACTACTACAACCACCACCACCATTAAATCTTCATTACCACTACTACTACAACCACCACCATCACATCATCATTACCACTACTACTACAACCACCACCACATCATCACTACCACTACTACTACAACCACCACCACCACATCATCATTACCGCTACTACTACAACCACAACCACCACCACATCATCACTACCACTACTACTGCAACCACCACCACCATGTCATCATCACTGCAACTACCACTACTACTACAACCACCACTACAACATCACTACCACTACTACTACAACCACCCCACCACATCATCACTAGCACTACTACTACAACCACCACCACCACATCATCACTAGCACTACTACTACAACCACCACCGCCGCCACATCATTATTACCACTACTACTACAACCACCACCACCATTACATCATCACTACCACTACTACTGTAACCACCACCATCACATCATCATCACTGCAACTACCACTACTACTACAACCACCACCACCACCACATCATCACTACCACTACTACTACAAGTACCACCACCACTTCATCTTCATCACTACCACCACCACTGTTACTACAACCACCACCACCACATCATCATCACTACCACTACTACTACAACCACCATCACCACCGCATCATCATCACTACAACTACTACTACTACTACAACCACCACTTCATCATCATCATCAGTACCACTACTACTACAACCATCAGCACCACATCATTATCATGAGCACTACTACTACAACCACCACCACCACCACCACCACATCATCACTACCACTACAACCACCACATCATCATTACCACTACTACTACTACTACAACCACCACCACCACCACATTATCATCACTACCATTTGTACTACATCCACCATCACCACCACATCAACAACACTACCACCACTACTACAACCACCACCACATCACAACTACTAATTCAACCACCACCACCATCACTACCACTACAACTACAACCACTATCAGATCTTTATCATCACTACTACTATTACTACAACCACCAACACCACATTACAACCAGTAGTACAATCTCTACCATTAGGTTTTGGCCCTTTACTTCATTTAAAATAAGGAAACTTTGGGATTGTATTTGGCATTGTGTTTATGTATCATTATGTAATTCTAATGTTATCTATTTAGAACTATACATTATGTAAACACAATATCAAATACCATTTGAATTCCTTTTTCTTGTGTGCGGAAATTCCTCTTTCGGCATTGAAATTCCTACGAGTGATGTCTGAAACTCCTGTGAGCCAAATTTAAAGTTGGCGTCTCTGATGATAACAAATTATCCAACAACGCCACTACCACATTATCTCATTCATCTGTAGTGTTTCATTCATCCTGTTTGTTGATAAAGGGGAAACCCGAAATGTCCATTTTATCTGTTTTCGTAATTACATTGAAGTTTACATTCAATTTCACATTGTTATTTATTTCTTTGAGCTTTGAACAGCAACATTTACATTAGTTCTCGGACACATGAATGCAACCTGGAATACATTTGATGATTTTTTTTACCTGTTTACAGGAACAGTTGTCTCGTAGCAAACAAAATATCTCAGACCACGAGCAGTATGTGGCCAAGCATCGTGCTTTCCTAGAGTGGCTGGATATGGCCAGTCAGGAACTGGAGCAGTGTGTGGACATTGCTGGAGATGAAGACTCTCTCAATACAAAACTGGCCATTGTGCAGGTAAACCTTTTTTTCTTTTTCTTTTCTTTTCTTTTCTTTTTTTTTTTGACAACTGACTTCATTTAACCATTCTTTTAGGTTTGCGTTTTAACTTTGAGTATTTCAAATGGTATTTGATTAATCACATGAGTAATAAAACCAGGAGTAATGTTGGTGAGACAGAAAACCGCTGCATTGCTCCAAAATTATCTTACAGAGTCTATTTTTTAGCATTCTTTCTTGCAATAAATAGATAAAATAAGATCATTCTATAGTTGTGTGTGGACATATTTCATTTGGAACATCAGTCAATTTCTTGTCTTCTATCTTCACGGTTTCTGGTCAAAGTAAGATATCATCTCTCATGGTCCTTTAAGTTTTAATCGTGAATGCAACTAGAACAATGAAAGCCGATGCTATTTTAATTTCAGTTAATAGATTTTTTAACTCTTGAAAGATAAGAAAAAGTATTGTCATAAATGAATGTTAATAAATGTAGTCCATGAAAAATAAAACCAAATTATAATGAAACAACAAATGCATATTTTAAGCATTCCTATCTCACATCCCATTGTACTTCATTTAATGTATATTTATACTTCATTCAATGTAATTCCTATCTCACATCCCATTGTACTTCATTCAATGTCTATTTGTACTTCATTCAATGTAATTCTTATCTCACATCCCACTGTACTTCATTCAATGTATATTTGTACTTCATTCAATGTATATTCTTCATATTCTACACATCCCACTGTACTTCATTCAATGTCTATTTGTACTTCATTCAATGTAATTCCTATCTCACATCCCACTGTACTTCATTCAATGTCTATTTGTACTTCATTCAATGTAATTCCTATCTCACATCCCACTGTACTTCATTCAATGTCTATTTGTACTTCATTCAATGTAATTCCTATCTCACATCCCACTGTACTTCATTCAATGTATATTTGTACTTCATTCAATATCTATTTGTACTTCATTCAATGTAATTCCTATCTCACATCCCACTGTACTTCATTCAATGTCTATTTGTACTTCGTTCAATGTTTAAATTTGTACTCACATCAATGTATTCCTATTCAATGTCTATTTGTACTTCATTCAATGTCTCTTTGTACTTCATTCAATGTAATTCCTATCTCACATCCCACTGTACTTCATTCAATGTCTATTTGTACTTCATTCAATGTCTATTTGTACTTCATTCAATGTAATTCCTATCTCACATCCCACTGTACTTCATTCAATGTCTATTTGTACTTCACTCAATGTCTCTTTGTACTTCATTCAATGTAATATTTACCCTTTAATATATTGTCAGGGTTTACTGGCTGCCAAAGAAGATGGACTCAACTGCTTTAATGCCACACTGGAATCAGGAGAGAAACTTTATCCCAACACATCGAATGAGGGAAGAGAAAACATAAGGAGGGAACTGCGAAGTCTGCGTGATTCTTGGGAGAGTTTCAACGACAGCCTGAATGACACACAACGTCAACTGGATAGCAGCCAAATGCAATGGTCGACATTTGATGAGAACTTTGAACAACTCAACAAATGGGTGCAGGAGATGGACGTTCAAATGGAGTCGAATCCAGAACTTAAGGCCACCCTGCAAGAAAAGAAGGCACAGCTACAACATTGCAAGGTGAATTATGCTTTGGTATTTCAATGACCAGTTAAGACTGTTATATTTGTGTGTACAAGTAAAAGTTATCACTGATCTTGTTTACTCTTGCTTTGATTAGAGCAAAACTTACAAGAATTTCTAAAGACGTCTATGTGGTCTAGTGGTATGACACTCGCTTTCGGATCTGAAGGTCCTGGGTTTGAGCCTCGTGCTCGGCGCATAGTTGAGTCCTTGGAAAAGGCTATTTACTCACATTCTCTCACCGTACTCAGGTGTAAAATGAGTACCCGGCCGTTAACAGCTGTGTCGTTGTCCGAAAAATTGTAATATTGCCTAACAGGCGGCATGTCACGTCCTACATGTTAAATGTTGCTGTTGACCAGGGACCCCTTGTAAAGTGCTTTGAGCACATTTAGTGGATATTGTTCTATATAAAGCTCAATTTTTAAATTTATTATTTTATTTTTTTTTACAAGAATTTATAAAGACGTAATTGATGTAAATAATCTTAAATAATCCATTCGTAACAGATACCTATTCTCTTTAGACGCAGTAGTCTCTCTTTTTTTTTTATACTTGACAGTTACTGGTGCCCAAATAGATAAAATATATATGATACGTTTATATCAATGCATTTTATATTTTTTTCAAATATCAAGTTTTTTAAAATCTTTGTAGGCCTTCATTATGATAATCAAAGAATATAATTAGAAAAACTAATGTTAACTATGCGAATCAAGTTTGATTTTTGTTTTTTCCATAATCATTTCTTAATTCTCTTATTCCACCATACAGACTCGCTGTCAAGACATCTTGTCACACCAGACAATGATCGACAACATCAGTGACAAAGGAACGGCTCTTGCCTCCTCTCAGGTCCAGAATAAACTCAAACAGCTCAATGCCAAATATAATGCTTTGTGTAACACTGCAGAGGTAAGGGAACATGCTAGATTATCATTGATGTGGAAACATTTTGCCAAAAATTCTTCTTCTTTAACCAATAAACACGATGATCGCTAATTTCATTAAACTTAAAACTCACTCTGTGTAATTGATTTAAAAAAAACAAATCAACATAAATAATAATAATGATACTGCACACTTATATAACGCCAAAATCTCATGCAATATGAGCTCTAGGCGCTTTACATAATACAGAAGATTTGAATATTGTCATCAAGAAAGGTAATACCTGATACACGACAGTTGATTGGCTGCATACCAGATTACTTAGAATCAGCTCTGCATAGTAAATGAGAATAGACTATTGCTGAACCTTACCTTGGGATCTATATTAAAACAAGTTGAAATATTGTCCTCAATCCAAGGGTCCTCATTACCCTGGATTCTATTGCACACAATAATCTTGTCAGAGTTGAGATAAAGTTATTATGGAAAAAGTTGTTGTGCAATTTTATTGGATTATCATAAGGTGATGCTGTTGTCATGGTATAGATTGTCAATAGCTGGATGGACAGGTGCTCTGATAAAAAAATAAATGAAATAGAATGTTTTGAGCTTGAGCTTTTATATAGCGCAATATCCACTAAACGTGCTCAAAGCACTTTACAAGGGGTCCCTGACCAACAGCAACACGTAACGTGTAGAACTAGACATGATGCCTGTTAGGCGATATTACAATTTTTTCCGACAGAGACAAAGCTGTTCACGGCCAGGTTCTCATTTTACACCCGAGTACGGTGAGAGAATGTGAGTAAAGAGCCTTTTCCAAGGACTCAACTATGCACAAGTGAGCCCTATTCATTCTTATGTCTGTCCCGAGTTCAACCAAACGAGCTGCCTAACACTTTCAAGCTAAGCTAAAATCGATAAATAAATATGTATAATTGTTTCCACTTCAGGCTGAAGTCAAACATGCTGAGGAGAACGTAGACGAGCACCAGCTGTACCAAGACGTGTACCAGCAATGTCGCGATTGGATGAATGCCACAAGAGACAAGGTTGCCGTCTGTGCTGAAGTAGGTGGAGACAAGCAGGCATTGCAGAACAGACTGGATAGACTGCAGGTTTGTGAGGGATTTGATTTTTGTTGTTGTTGATTATATTGATGAGGTATTGGATACCAGTCCTGTCACTTAGGCCTTTTGCTTACATTACAAGAATCTCCTTTTTTTCCCACATCTAAATAAATTAATAAATAGCACTTTTTATAGCGCTTTACCCCATCTAAACAGGTACTAAATGCTAATTCATTAAACCGACTCAATGAGAGTAGAAAGGGAGGATTATTAATCAGATTTGAAATCCAAATAAGAAAAATCTATTGGGGAACAGACATGATATTCTTTTTAAAATACAATAGTGATATGTTAAAAAATAGAACAAAATTGAGCTGTGCTCAAAGCCCTTTACAAGGGGCCCTGTCCAACAGCAAGGACTCAACTATGCGTCGAGAGAGGCTCAAACCCAGGACCTTCCGATCTGAATGCTAGTGTCATACAACAAGACCACATAGCCGCACATTTCCATTTTCTTCAATATCTCTAATATTAATTAGCAGTCAAATTTTGATTGGTTACAATATAAGATTATAAATTTAACGTTAGTAGTTAAACCCATATCTCAATATCGTTATGTGTATAGGACCTGATGTCATCCATGAGAGAAGGGGAAGCCAAGATCAAGTCAGCCCATAAACAAGGGGAGAAAACTATGCAACACACTTCACCCCAGGGCCAGGCTAATCTGAGACGAGAACTCGACTCCCTGAGCTCTGACTGGGACACACTAGTGACTCGGATGAATGACACACAACAAGGATTGGTACAGGCTATTAAAGGTAAGTGGGGAGCGACTGAGTATAAAGTTAGTAGATTTGATTTGAGAACAACGCGAAGTGGGAATAAGTGCTTGATATTATGTGTATTAAATGTTAGATTCAAAATGCAATCATTAAATCTGAAAATGAATTGTACTTGGATTTTTTAAAGCTGTGCAAGCGAATTAAATTGTTATTATAAAGAGTGAAAATTTATAGAATAAAAATTTGGCCATTTATAAAGCACCTTTCCCCAGATTTACCATGCTCAATGTGCTTCATAATGTTTCAATGATCCCCCCATCAGGCTATATAGAACCATGTTTACATTTAATTCTGTACCAGTTGTCTTTTGGGCATTTTTTTTGGTACTAACACTCATACTTTATCCATCACCGCTTATAGTCGGTTACTCATTCACACCTGAGTCAAGTGGGTTAAAGTTTATTACACAAGGACACAACTTTGGGACTAGAATTTTCCACGATTATTGTCATCCATCCAGCCATTGACCATGCTTAACATCGCTTGACTTTTTTGACAAGAAGAGATGCCATATCATATTGCATAACCATAGAGCCATAATATATCTAGTTAAGATTTATCAATGATGGATAAAACGGTACTTCACTGTGATTGAAACTCTATTTGACTTTTCAGGATTCTGTTTGACGTAATAGATTTAAATATATTCATTCGTCAAATCTGATTTTTCGTCATCTCCTCAGCCCTGGATGTCTATGACGGCTCTTGTGAATCTCTGAACCGCTGGCTTAGGGAGACAGAATCTCAATTCAAGGACTGTGAACTTAAGTCTTCTCTACGGGAGAAACAAATGCAAGTGGATACTTTCAAGGTACAATGTTAATTATTTACTCTCATTTCTATTGAGTGTGATAATGGAAATGTTTATGGAATGTGCGACACGTTTGGGAAAGGAAAAAAATGTGTTTGGATTTATTTTTATGAGATATTTGGATAAATGAGTCTGCGGTCTTAGAAATTTCATTATTTAGAAACTTTGAATCTTTAATCTTAAAAAAAAATCTTTTTGACACTAAGGATAAAACCGTGAACAATAAAATGAATATTATTAAATTATTTTATTATTATTATCATCATTACTATCAGTATTATTATCATCATTATTACCACTATTTTAATTACTTTTTTCGCCTATTACAAGAGCTGTAACCTAACAATAATTGCCTATTTGGACAATAAAGATTATTATTATTATTATTATTATGATTATTATTATTATTATTATTATTATTATTATGATTATTATTATTATTATTATTTATTATTATTATTATTATTATTATTATTATTATTATTATTATTATTATTATTATTATTATTATATGTTGGTATAAATGTAAAATATTAGAATAGAGTTTTTTTTTTTACTGTGTGTTTTTTTTTTGTGTGTGTTTTAAAAAAATCTATGTTTTACATTGTTAAGTCGTCTTGCATTTATTTGATATCACTTCTGCATACAGAGTCTCCAAAAGGACATTGCGTCCAAACAAATCCAGTTTGACGAGCTCCAGAACATGGCAGCCCAAGTCCAGAACACAGACTCTAGACTGGCTCATTACAGCAACCAGCTTGGAACGAGACATGAAGCCCTGAAAAACCTGGCTAGGGTAAGTGATACAGGACAGTATAAAAACTAAATATTGTCAGTCTTATAAGGAATAATCTGACTCGTAAATCGTGTTTGTCTTACTATGCCTAAGTCAGTTTTAGAATTTTGTTCTGAGTAAGAAAGATTTAGGAATTATAAAAAAAACTCGAAAGGTCTAGGGTTGAATTGTTAATTTAAAGAGGGCGTATGTCAAATGTCAAAGTTCGGCTAAATGTGTATGTTTGTTGAATTTTGATTTTCTCTAAA
Organism: Berghia stephanieae; assembly: GCF_034508935.2. Classification (NCBI taxonomy): domain Eukaryota; kingdom Metazoa; phylum Mollusca; class Gastropoda; order Nudibranchia; family Aeolidiidae; genus Berghia; species Berghia stephanieae. Next base: position 22,894,704 of record NC_088360.1, on the reverse strand, counting down.
CCTGATCATAAAAACAAAAGAAAAAAAAAGAAAAAAGAAAGAGAGAAAAAAAAACCCAATCAAATGAAACTACACGTATCTCTCGCCCACAATAAAAATAAGGAAAAAAAAAACCAAAGCAAACAAACAAAATGAAACGAACATTTCATAAACTATTTATAACAACTAGATGTTAACTGCTTATTTGTCTAAAACCTGTGGTATATTTGGTACACTATTTTATCATCTTTGGACTTTTGTTAATAGCTATGACTATACATAGAGCAAAAGACAGCATTGATATATGTTTTATATATATTACTATGTCCAGGATATGGATATACCTTTTCTGTGGTATATTTGGTACAATATTTTATCATCTTTAGACTTTTGCTAATAGCTATGCCTATACATAGAACAAAAGACAGCATATTGATGTATGTATTATTCATGTTACTATCTCCAGGACGTGACAGCGAAATGGTGTGATTACGTAGAAGAACACGAATCTTTCCAAACGGGCATGGCACAGAGTATGGAGTGGGTGGACACTCTCAGGAGGCGTCTACAGGTCTGTGGGGATCTTGCCGGAGACAAACAGGATGTACAAGACAGACTTATCATGTTACAGGTCAGTTTGGCTGTTGAAAGAACTGTTGAGAGATACAAGTACCAAAATACGATGCTTGATCCGAGAATTGACCAGCATAGCATTGTCGAATCATCAACCGATCAATTTCTAAATGAAATCAACCAAAATACAAATTATGGAATTTGGAATATCACACGTTTAATATTTCTCTTTCCGATGTTTGTTGATTTTCTTATGTTGTTGATCTTTCCAAATATGGGGTTTTGCATAACGCTTATCTTCGTGTTGACTTCATATTATCTTATTCAATTTTATTTAATTTTGTTCATTCATTTGTTGTTAAGACTGTTATTTCTCCAAATATATGGAAGACTATAAATTAGCTTTTAGTTGCACTTAAAACTTGTATTAATTCATCCCCTGGTTTTAAATCATGAAGCAATGTTGAGATGCGCTAAATGAATTTATGCACTGTAGTCAAAGCGTTTGACTGCGTAAATCACGAACAAATAGTAACAACTTTGAAGAACTTAAACTGCCACTACAAAATAGTCAACCTCATAAACAATCTTTACCAACAACAGACAGCATCGGTTAGACTAGAATATGGACTTACAAAATGGTTCCCAATAAAGCGGGGAGTGAGGCAGGGGTGCATCCTTTCTCCTTCACTATTCAGCCTATACACCGAAACAATAATGCGTGATGTAATGACAGAAGAAAAAGATGAAGAGTACAGTGCGTTAAGATAAATGGCAGGAAGATCTCTGACCTACGATATGCAGACGACACGGCGCTATTGTCAACAACATCAACAGGTCTCAACAAACTAGTAAAATCGGTAAAAAAACATAGTGAAGACAAAGACCTATTATTAAACGCAAAGAAAACGAAAATAATGAGCACAGATAAAAGCAGCACTGCTCAGGTCGAAATAGAAGGAGAACAACTGGAAAATGTTACAAATTTCATTTACCTTGGAGCACAAATAGAAGCCAATGGAAAATCGGCACCAGATATCAGGAGAAGACTTGCAATTGCAAGCAACAAACTAAACAAAATGATGGCAATCTGGAAGAGCGAGGAAGTCAGACTGAAAATGAAGATCCTAACATCCTGTATTTTTCCCACTGCAATATATGGATGCGAGACATGGTCTATAACCAAAGAATCAGAAAAGAGAATAACCGCCTTCGAAATGAAATGCTATAGAAAAATCTTACGCATCCCGTGGACAAACAAAGAAAGCAATGCAAACATCATGAAAACACTAGGACTAAAAAAGTCCCTGCTAATGAGTAAGATAAAAAAGCTGAAACTCAATTACTTTGGGCACTTGAAAAGACACGACACGCTAGAGAGAGATGTACTGGAGGGCATGGCAGAGGGCAAAAGAGGCAGAGGAAGACCACAAAGAAGATGGCAACAGGATATACAGGAATGGCTCAACAACGGCGTGACGGAATGTGGCAGATGGGCACAAGACAGAGACTTCTGCCGAAGGACTGTGTGGGAGGCTACGTCCAAGTGATATGCCACAGAGAGAGAGAGAGAGAGAGAGAGAGAGAGAGAGAGACTTTTTATCAGAAAATCATAACATTAAAAAAATGTATTTATATTATTCAGTTTGTTTCATATGAAGAATACCATACACTATATACAATATTTGTTTCAAAGAATAACACATTTATCTTTTTTTTAAATTTGCAATTTTTTAAAACTTCAGGATTTGTCGGCCCAGAGGGATGAAGGAGCTTCTCGAATCCACCAGACAATTGAAAATGGAGAACGACTGTACCCAAATACTGCCTCAGATGGCAGAGACATTATCAGACAGGACATCAGGTAAACGAGGTCGATTTACTTTTGGTAGGTAGCACAGTGATAAAATAAATGAATGAAACACTGGTCTTCAAATATTGGAAGTCAATCGTATTTAAGTTACACTAGAACATTTATTTATTGAATCTAATTTTGTAAATTGGTTAAATTGGTAGAGCAATTGATTAAATTGGTAGAGCAATTGGTTAAATTGGTAGAGCAATTGGTTAAATTGGTAGAGCAATTGGTTAAATTGGTAGAGCAATTGGTTAAATTGGTAGAGCAACTGGTTAAATTGGTAGAGCCATTGGTTAAATTGGTAGAGCAATTGGTTAAATTGGTAGAGCAATTGGTTAAATTGGTAGAGCAATTGGTTAAATTGGTAGAGCAATTGGTTAAATTGGTAGAGCAACTGGTTAAATTGGTAGAGCAATTGGTTAAATTGGTAGAGCAATTGGTTAAATTGGTAGAGCAATTGGTTAAATTGGTAGAGCAATTGGTTAAATGGGTAGAGCAATTGATTAAATTGGTAGAGCAATTCGTTAAATTGGTAGAGCAATTGGTAGAGCAATTGGTTAAATTGGTAGAGCAACTGGTTAAATTGGTAGAGCCATTGGTTAAATTGGTAGAGCAATTTGTTAAATTGGTAGAGCATTTGGTTAAATTGGTAGAGCATTCGACTCTACCTGTCATAGACTTGGTTTTTGTCTTGCTATGACAGGCTGTTATAATGTAATGTGCCCAGAATCTTTGTTTTCTGAGTAGTGAAATGTGAAAAATCAAATAAATGATCAATATTATAATCAATAATTTTAGTATGAGGTCAGAATTTCTTATTCTTTCTCCTCTCCTCCCTATCACTATCTATCCACCAGTGATTGAGAAGTCACATCTAATATTACATGACAGTTGGAGGTGACAACAAACCAGCATCCTATTCTAAGAGGTGCAAACTGTTACTGTCTATTTCACGCTTAAGCTCTCAAGGACTAAGCTTATTCTTCTCTTTTGTTTTTGATCTCTTGATTAAATATGTCCAGAGAATATGTCTGTTAACAAGATGTCTCTGTAATAATTTTAGAAATCTACGTGACAACTGGGAGGCTCTGAGAGATGAGACGTCTGAAGTCCAGCGTAAACTTGACCTGAACTTGAACCAGTGGTCATCCTATGATGAGAACTTTGAGATGTTCCAGAAATGGCTGCTGGACATGGAAGTGAAGCTGAAGGAAGACACCGAACTCAAAGCTACTCTGCCTGACAAGAAGGCTCAGCTACAGAACCACAAGGTGGGTTGTGATTTTCTTTTTTTCTTGTTGACTTATTGATCCATATTTTCCATGTTAAAGAGTTGAGTTGTTCAGACTATTCATCATGAAGTTTTCTGTTTAAACACAACTTAACACCTCAACTGTGTTTCACTATTCCATATTTTAATTGCAAATTGCGTTCTTGAAAAAAAATTTCATACCAAAAAGATGTTTCACATTTATTTAAAGTGATACAATTAATGACTCAACTGGCAAAAGATACTAACATTTTCAATGTTTTATCAACCAGGTTTTGCATCAAGATATCTTATCTCGGGGCCACATTATTGAAAATCTGGCAGAGAAAGCACAGAGTCTGACCCAATCAACACCTGCTGCTAAGGTAAGGAACCCCATTATGATTATGACATCTCATTTGACAGACGTATTCAGAAGTTTTTAATATTTTTGCATTATTTTAAAAACTCTAATAATGAAATAGGTGGTTTAAATAATTGAATACCAAGAGACAGCTAATATAGGTGACTTATCATCTCAAAATAGTATTATTTTCGAGTGATGTTCATGCTGAAAATTGAAATTATAACCAAAAATATGAAACTTAGGATAAGTTTATTTGATTTATTGAGTAGACTGAAGACATATCCCACACCTGCCCAAAAGATGCAAGAGTAAGAGAGAATTGGTACCGCACCTCTGCAGACTATAAACTGCATGGGCCTCTGATAGAGCTGAGGAAGACAACAGCGGTCATTCACTAACTAGACATTCAAACATGAAGACAAAATGAGGGAAATAGAGAAGAAGACGAAAAAGAGGAAGAAGAAGAAGAAGAAGAAGAAGAAGAAGGAGAAGGAGAAGTAGGAGGAGGAGGGGGAGGAGGAGGAGGAGAAAAAAGAAGAAAGAAGATAATTTCATAAGTGTAATAAACCCAAAATTTCATATTTCTGATCATGTCAACTTTATATTCCCTTTTGAGCATCTGCATCTGAGCCACCTTCCTCTAGCTCACATTGCACCGCGGCACTGCGGCTGATGCCTGGGTTATTCCAGTCTCCCCTTGGAATAGACCCTAAAGATAATTTCCCCATGGGGATGAATAAAGGGAATTTTTCATTTAATTTTATTTTATTATCAGCGCATAGAGAATGTATTTTACCTGAATTCTCAATGTTGCTTGTATTTTTAAACTCTCCAGTTGATAAAATGCTTCAACTAGAAAAGCATTTTTTTCTCACTTTTCCAAAATAATTGTATGTTGTCAACATTTCAAAATGAATTTTTTTTTTCAGGTCAACAAGTTTGTTGGCGAGTTGAAGACAAAATACAGCAGCATCTGCGAGACATCACAGAACATCCTAGACAAATTTGACCGCTCCATGCGAGACCACCAACAATACCAAGATGCATCTCAAGACTTCATGGATTGGCTCAATCTTGCCAGGGAGAAATTGGAGGCTTGTGCTGACCGATCTGGCGACAAGCTGTCGTTGAAGGGCAAGAGGGAAAGATTAAAGGTAAAAAGAAAAATACTTTTTTTTGTGTACTTCATTTTGATCTTTTAAAAAAAATCTAAATTATAAAAGTGATTATTGCATAGTTGAGGTTATAATTTGACTAGGACTACAGACTCAGGACAGAACCACAAGTTTTTTTCTTCATTTCTTAGAAGTAGTACTCAATCTGACTAAGTCAGATGGTTTATTTGATGATGATGAAGTAGTAGCAGTTTTGTAGTAGTAGTAGTAGTAGTAGTAGTAGTAGTAGTAGTAGTAGTAGTAGTAGTAGTAGTCGTCGTCGTCGTCGTCGTCGTCGTCGTCGTCGTCGTCGTCGTCGTCGTCGTCGTCGTCGTCGTAGTAGTAGTAGTAGTAGTAGTAGGATATTATTTGTTGATAAACGTTTTCTATCCAATCGGCAGGGCACAAAAAATGATTATCATAATTGTTGTCACAGTGCACACCATGAATATTTTCAGATATTCTCTGAGTAGAAGAAGACAAATAAAGAGAATCGCCCAAACTCCTTACTTTATATTTTAACCATTTTGCAGGAATTCACAGCCAATGTGGCAGAAGGCGACCACAAACTGAGAGTGTCCCAAGAACTCGGAGCTACTACTGCCCAGAACACATCACCACAAGGCAGGGACATCCTCCAGAGGGAGATGGACCATGCTCAGAGGGAATGGGAAGATTATCTCAACCTGATGCACCACACGGAGGTCTCCCTGGACCAGACGATGGGCATGTGGGGAGACTTCGAGTCCAAGTTCGAGGAGTTTGCCCAGTGGCTCAAACAGATGGAGACACAGATCAAAGCACATGACCTTAAAAATACACTCACGGAGAAGGAGGCACAAGTTGACAAGTTTAAGGTGAGTTTCTGGTATAATTATGGAAAGAAATGAAAATTTCCTCATTTTCATGAATTATGTAAAATTTGGGGAAAAGTTATAAAAGTGTAACATTTGGGAGGAGGCAGTGTTATGAAATAAAAACCTGAAAAGGTATGTATATTTAGCACGGTTTTATACTCACGTTTTCAGAGAGGAGTTATTAAAAATGACACATTCTGATGAAATACTCTGTTCTGCTTGATGCTTTCCATCTTATTTTTGAGTGGTCAACGGCATAGACCATCACATACATTGCGTCAGGGTTGGAAATTTATTTTCACCTAATTTTACGTCTTTTCATTGATTATTATTGCTTTCTTTAAAACATCATGTTTTTTTAAAAATCAAGGCACATGAAATGTTTTCTTTGTTTTACCCTCGTATAGGTTCATCATTGGCATGTTTGATGGATTCATAAAACTGTTGTAATTTTAGTTCTTTGAAATGTGATTCTATATCCAGAAACAACGAGAGGAAATTCTGAGCCACCAACAAGAAATCGACCGATTCACAGATGATGCCCAGACCCTGATGCACACAAGTTCTGATGTACGCCTAAGCACTCAGGTCTCCCAGCTCACAAACAAGTACTTGGGAATGTTGTCCATGGTTAAGGTAAATATGATTCCAATTGAATGAGAGTTTTCTCCCATTAATTAAAGGTTACACTGACATAGAATTGCCCTAAACCAGTGCTGCCATCTTGAAATTCAAAAATGCGAAGTTTCAAAGGGGAAAAATGGAAAAATTCACTTTAAACAGCTTTAGAAATAAATAATTTGCTCTTAGCATGGTGAAAATTTGTTCCATAGCCTTAAATGTAGGTTCTAAGAAGCTAGACTTTCCTTCTCAACACGAAGATGATTATTTACCAAAAGGTTGAGGAATTTGTTTTCTAATCAAAATTTGAATAATTCTGACAGTACAAATGTGTACATTGGATGCAAAAATGCTCTCCTTCATTCACCTGTAAAAAAAATTGCTTCGGATTGTGATTTTTATGCTTATTATTGTCATCTTCAGGACCTGATCACTAAATGGGAGAAATATGTACAGGAGCATATGGTATACGACAGTCGTATGCAAGACTTCCAGGACTGGATGACAATGGCAAACCAGAAACTCGAGACTTGCTCACAACCTGTCGGGGACCAGGAATCCCTGGAAGAGAAACGAGCTCTTATTCAGGTAAAGAGCTGATTTCTTTGAAAAATTGATGACTAGGCGTTTGTTATTGAAAAGATGATTAATAAGTTGATTCAGTCATAGAAGATCGAACCTTTGACATTTTATCAGTTTAAAATCAACGATATCCTGCGTCAATGATAATTTTAATCATTATTAAAGTTTTGTGAAAGAAAATAAACAATTATCATCCACATATTTGGTAGCAAAGCATCACTTTATTAATGTTACATGAATTAGCTAAAAAGATTATGTGTTTGAGAAAAGCATATTTTCAGAGTGATAAACACATTATCAATATTAAATTGCTTTCAACTTGGATCAAATATTAACATATTTATTTCCTTTTTCTTTATCCAGATGCTGTTCACGGAGAAAGAACACGGACACCAGAAACTGAATACAGCCATCGAAGCTGGAGAAAAACTTTACCCAGACACAGCTGCATCAGGAAGAGAGAAAGTGAGGGCAGAGCTGAGAGGGGCAAAACAAGAATGGGAGAATCTCTTCTCTGGCCTGAACGATGCCCAGAGACGCGTGGACTCATTCCTTATCCAATGGTCTTCTTACGCTGATGGCCAAGACCAGTTGATGCGATGGATGTCTGAGACTGAGGCTGCTCTTAGGGCTGATGTGGATTTGAGAAACACCCTTCAGGAGAAGCGTGTCCAACTACAGAACCATAGGGTATGACTTCGTGCTTTTAATCTATTTTAGGAGAGTTATTTGAGTAGATAAGTAAGGTGTTGAATGTTAACCTGGGAGATCCAAGTGTGAGCTCCACTATCAGCATCTTGTTTGTACTTGAGCACTAAACGTAGCCCCTGTTACTCACTTTTCAACGTTGCACGGTTACATACATCTGGATTATATTATTCTTATCTAGAGACAGACCTAACAGTCTTTTCTAGAGACAGACCTAACAGTCTTTTCTAGAGACAGACCTAACAGTCTTTTCTAGAGACAGACCGAACAGAAAATAATTTCCTGAGATTGTTAAAAGAATTGTTAAAGGGAATTGTATTATAATTGTTAAAGGGAATTCTATTATAATTGTTAAAGGGAATTGTATTATAATTGTTAAAGGGAATTCTATTATAATTGTTAAAGGGAATTGTATTATAATTGTTAAAGGGAATTGTACTATATTATTTTATTTAGAAATAAGTATAGGCATTTTCAAAACGTCAATCAATTGATTTCAATGCTCCTCATTCATCGAATTTTTTTTTCAAACCATTTATATTTGTTAAAATGATATTAATACAGCTTTGAAGTTGTTTTGTTTGTGATGTTAAATTGCTGAAATATTTTTGTGTTGAAGACTATAATTTGCTCATTATGAAAACTGTGTTAGACAAATATTGTATTCATTATATGCCTACATTAACATAACAAGAAACATTGCATTCATGATATGCCTACATTAACATTGACAACAAACATTGCATTCATGATATGCCTACATTAACATTGACAACAAACATTGCATTCATGATATGCCTACATTAACATTGACAACAAACATTGCATTCATGATATGCCTACATTAACGTTGACAACAAACATTGCATTCATTATATGCCTACATTAACATTGACAACAAATATTGCATTCATGATATGCCTACATTAACATTGACAACAAACATTGCATTCATGATATGCCTACATTAACATTGACAACAAACATTGCATTCATGATATGCCTACATTAACATTGACAACAAACATTGCTTTCATGATATGCCTACATTAACATTGACAAAAAACATTGCATTCATGATATGCCTACATTAACATTGACAACAAACATTGCTTTCATGATATGCCTACATTAACATTGACAGAGCACCCTCCAAGACATCGGATCTCATCAGAGGCTAGTTGACTCCGTCATAGAGAAAGCTCAGACTGTCCTCAAGAGCACATCTAACCCTGATGTGGCCGACTTTATCACCAATGTCAGCTCGAGATATGAGAAACTGGCCACTGACGCTGAGGTAGGGGCTGTTTATAGATTGAAATATTGACACCCTAAAGGATTTGAGCAAGACGTAACTTTTAGAATTTTGCATTCTTTGTATTTAAAGAATTCCATAACTGTTGAAAACTATCAAATCAATATTGGCTCAAATTTCAAAATAAGAGAGAAAAAAAGCCTAGAATATTTTTATATTTAAAAATGTGATCTGTATATCGAACTGGTTGACTGTGTATTTCTATGAAATGGATAAGGCAAATAGATGAAAAACCTGGAAATATAACTTTACTGTTGTTGTCGCCATTGTTATGATTATGATATGTTACTCACTTCTTCAAAGGGATATTAGATCAGGATTAACGAGGTGACATAAATTAAAACTATATTTAAAACGACCAGAAATATGAAATATCGGGTTTTTTCTCCTCAAGAAACTATATTCATTCACCTAAATTAAACATTGAAGCATAACCCAAATCTCATTTTTCTGGTGATAGAATTATTGTTCAACACTCAAATCAACCCAACATAATACTATTTTAAAGGCGATGAGCTACATATATGCACTGACATTTATTTCTGTAATAATAAAAGACATTTGTATTTGTATAGCGCCATATCCCGATTTCAACAGGCTGTAGGCGCTTTGCATCCTTGAAATAAATAAAGAAATACTGTAATAAAAAAAAACAAAACAACGACAGAAATTCATCAATTCATTCTCCAAGCATACCAAATGTAGTAAATCACGAATTTATTCACACCTCACGTTATTTCCAACCAGAATTTGATTCAGCGTTCCAACCAACACGTTGTGATGCATCAACAATACCAGGACAGCATGCAGACGGCCGTGGACTGGATGGCTCAAATGAAAGACAAACTCATGCTGTGTGCCGATTCCACTGGGGACAAGCACACCATTCAAACCAAGCTGGACAGACTGCTGGTAAGCCTTTGACCTTTGTGTTTGGTTTCGTTTGGTTTGGTTGGTTTTGTCTTTGTGTTTGGTTTCGTTTGGTTTTGTTGGTTTTGTTTTTGTCTTTGGTTTCGTTTGGTTTTGTTGGTTTTGTTTTTGTCTTTGGTTTTGTTTGGTTTTGTTGGTTTTGTCTTTGTCTTTGTCTTTGGTTTCGTTTGCTTTTGTTGGTTTTGTCTTTGGTTTTGTTTGGTTTTGTTGGTTTTGTCTTTGGTTTTGTTTGGTTTTGTTGGTTTTGTCTTTGTCTTTGTCTTTGGTTTCGTTTGCTTTTGTTGGTTTTGTCTTTGTGTTTGGTTTGGTTTGGTTTGGTTGGTTTTGTCTTTGTCTTTGGTTTCGTTTGCTTTTGTTGGTTTTGTTGGTTTTGTCTTTGGTTTTGTTTGGTTTTGTTGGTTTTGTCTTTGTGTTTGGTTTGGTTTGGTTTGGTTGGTTTTGTCTTTGTCTTTGGTTTCGTTGCTTTTGTTGGTTTTGTTGGTTTTGTCTTTGGTTTCGTTTGGTTTTGTTGGTTTTGTCTTTGTGTTTGGTTTGGTTTGGTTTGGTTGGCTTTGTCTTTGTCTTTGGTTTCGTTCGCTTTTGTTGGTTTTGTGTATTATTTTGTTTTTGTTTTTTGTTTGTTTCTTTAAAATTAAAAAATTGAGCTTTATATAGCGCAATATCCACTAAAAGTGCTCAATGCGCTTTACAAGGGGTCCCTGGTCAACAGCAACATTTAACATGTAGGATGGGACATGACGCCTGTTAGGCAATATTACAATTTTTCGGACAAAGACAACGCTGTTAACGGCCAGGTACTCATTTTACACCTGAGTACGGTGAGAGAATGTGAATAAAGAGTATTTTACAAGGACTCAACTATGCGCCGAGCTGTTAACGGCCAGGTACTCATTTTACACCTGAGTACGGTGAGAGAATGTGAGTAAAGAGTATTTTCCAAGGACTCAACTATGCGCCGAGCGCGAAGCTCGAACCCAGGACCTTCCGATCCGAAAGCGAGTGTCATACCACAAGACCACATAGCCGCACAAATTTCTTCAAATTTCTATTTTTTTTTTTTTGGTTTTGTTCGTCTACTTCTTTGATTTTTTTTTTTCAAAAGTCTTATATTTTTTATCCTAATCATACAGGAATCAAACTATTGGTGTATAAAAACAATTTAATTAATTATTTTTTTTAAATGAAAAAACAAACAAAACCTGTTGCTTTTTTACAACGCAATATCCACTGAATGTGCTCGAAGATCGTTACAATTCTAAGAAAGGTTTTACAATATGAAGAATGTATTCCTTTGAATTAAAGACATTGTAGTAAAATTAAAATTACATTTTGATATTTAAATTTGATATAAATTTAATTTCCAGGAACTTATCACTATGACGCCAGAGGGCGCTTCCAAATTGAAAGAGTGCGACAACCACGCCCAAGTCACCATGGACACTACAGGACTCAAAGGCCGCCAGAACATTCAGCAAGAGCTTGAGGTTCTCCGTTTGGACTGGGAGGATTATTCCAGCAAGTTGAACTCCCTGAAAGACAATCTGGAACAGGCGCTTCACTACTGGAATCTGTACGAGTCCAACTACCAGCAGCTGTCTGGCTGGCTCAAGGGCATGGAGAAGAAGGTGAAGGAATGTCCCTTGAAGTCTACCCTGGAGGGGAAGCAACAACAGCTTGCCAAATACCAGGTGAGTCTTTTTTTGAGTATTTATTATAGTAGGTGGCTAGCAGATAGATGTGTAACCCATATGCTCTTCTCAAATTTGATGTGCTGATAAAAGCCCTGACTTGATTTTGGCAGTTCATGATTTGTCGAAATTATCAGATCTATCGCTTATAACTGAATAGATGAATAAATGGGTATATATGCAGCGTTTTGCCGGGTCAAAAAACATTTTGGTCGATTTCGATTTTTTTTCTTTCTTCAGGTTTTGAATTTTTAAGATTCAATTTTAGATGAAACTTATTGAAATAATTGATAATTTATATAGATAGGGATGGTAAATAGGGCCATGCATTTTGGAGTTGGACAGAATTTTTTC
>NC_088360.1:22869969-22879969 GCF_034508935.2 Berghia stephanieae | reverse complement strand
TGCATCTCTGTTATTCTTTCAAGTTTCATCATTTTACAATATGAAAAATTAAGATCTTTTAAAATACCGTAAAGAGAGGTTTTCAAATGCACATTTTGCTGCAAAGAATTCGGAATGTATTTTATTTGATCAAAGAAGGTTCTTCTCTTCTCATAACTCACTGCATGACAGACTGTTCTGGGTTGCCTTTAGCATATTGCACTGATTATTACAGTTGACTACAGACTCCGTCTCATGAATTGATTTTTCACCAAATTGTTCAATTTTTCATTTAATTCCTGTTTGTTTACCATTCATGACCTTATTAAAGTATACTTTGGTTTACCCAATGTTTACCATTGTGGTCTAAATGCATAAACATCTCTGTCTAGCTGATTCTTCTACATATTTATTATAAGGAATGAACTTCCCGAGCACATCAGGAAAATTTCAAATTTTAATGTTTTCAAATATCATATCCTCTCATGGAATGGCCAGCCATGCAAATGAAATATTTGTAATTAATCGAACCGTACACACACACACACACACACACACACACACACACACACACACACACACACACACACACACATATATATATATATATTATGTTTCTTTTCTTTGTGTGTCATGATTGGAATCTTGATGTGGGAATGTTTTAAGGGAAAATGTATTACTATGTATTTTTATGCACTATGTGTTATAACCTATGTCGGTCAAAGGCTTCTATTAGCCTGACTACATTATCTATGAAACATTTTTTAAATGCCGACAATAAATAAATATTTGAATTGAATTGAATTGAGTTAAGGTAAGAAGAAAACAGGATCTAAGGCTAAGGAAAAGAAAGAAAATATATTTAGGAAAGGCAATTTGATATACTAAAAATATTGGGTTTTTGTTGTTTTTTTTCTTGATGATAGACCTTTGTAAAATATAATGGTTTGGAACAAAACGATGTTCCAGCAACCTAATTCATTAGCTTTTTAATGAATGAGAATGCTTTCGTTACTCGGTTCATTCCCTTGATTGGTAACTAATTCATAATCATAATGGCCCATACATACGAGTTTTATCTCAGTGTTCTATCGTTTTTATGAGTTGCATGATTTGTGAGTTGTTGAGTTAAAGTTATTAGTAGAAATTTATTGAGTTAAGTTGAGTTAAGTTATTATTAGAACTCATCAGACCCTTTGAAATAATATTTTCATACAAGTTGTCCTAGTGATGGTGGCCGCTGTATTGGACATTAATAATAAAGGGACAAATAATTCATTCGCCTTATACTGATTCATTTTATTACAGGAACTGGTCCAAGAAATCCGTGGCCAACAACGAGAAATGGACAAATTTACCGATGAAGCCCAAACCCTTCAACAACTGACCTCCGAGACAAGAGTCGGAAACTTTGTCTCCCAGCTAAGCACTAGATACCAAGCACTGCTGACTTCTGGAAAAGTGAGTATCACAGGAAATCCATTTTTATTATAAAATTTACTAAAACCAATCAATTTTAACCCACACATACTGAAAAAATCCACTGTTTTGTCGTATCACTAGTGTGGCTATATGGTTTAGTGATATGACACTCGCTTTCGGATCAGAAGGTCCTGGGTTCAAGCCTTGCTTGGCGCATTGTCTAGTCCTTGGAAAAGGCTCTTTACTCACATTCTCTCACCATCTTCTTCTTCTTCTAGGTTCCATGCCTGGTCCAGGCTTCGGATACTGCATGAATTATCTCTCTCCATTCCTCCCTGTCTCTCACCATACTCAAGTGTAAAATGAGTACCTGACCGTTAATAGCATTGTCTCTGTCCAAAAAAGATTGTAATATCGCCTAACAAGCATCAAGTCTTGTCCTACATGTTAAGCGTTGCTGTTAGCCAGGGTCCCTTTGTAAAGCGCTTTGAGCATGTTTAGTGGATATTGCGCTATATAAAAGATCAATTAAACAAAAAATTTTTGAAGTTTGTTGGATTTTTTTTCAATGGCTGTAGTAAGAACACCCAATCTTTTTTTCATCATGTTATAAGAGCACGGCATTGGTCATATTATAGAGTATGATTAGCTACGTTCTTCTTCATTTGAGCCGCCATATGTAACTAAGATGTTGTCCAGCCTCTTTTTCAGATCTTTATCTAACACGAGTTCCTGCTCCATAGTTCGTCTCTTTGCTGTGAACACAGGCTAGCAGTTGGTTTTATGTAATTACAATAACGATGTAAATAATGTGAAAATAATGAAACATGCACTAATGTGATTTACTGTAATTAATATCAAATTTCACCTTAAAATATCAAATACTTATACGTAAATAAATTCTCACCTTCCAAGGATCTGATCAAGAGATGTGAGCAAAACGTTGATGACCACAAGACTTTCAAGAGTAAATACGCCGAAAGCACTCAGTGGCTGGACAGGGCCAAACAGAAATTCTCTCAATGTTCCTCAATGGGAGGCACCAGGGCTGAATTGGAGGACAGGCTGGATAAAGTCCAGGTAAGTGATAGAAATATTCCGTTACGTTCTCAAATTGTTTGTACATTTATATATTATTGATACTCACTTGAACACGTTTGGGATTTCCGATGTATAAAACTGTTGGAAAAAAGTGGATAAGATGGGTTTTTAGAAATGGTTTTTTTTTATCTTGGAGATTTATATTTGAGTATTGGAAACGTCACAGTATATTAAAATCATGTATTTTAATGGAAATGTTATATTTATTATAACTATCATGATTTGAGCGTCATGTTTAAGATGATGGTCTTGTTTTGTTTTTTTTAAGTCATGATTTCATCCATATAAATAATAATGTGAAATTGATTCATCTGTGGTGTTTCATTCATCCTGTTTTGTTGATAAAGGGGAAACCTGAAACGTTCATTTGATCTGTTTTTGTAATTAAATTGAAGCTTACATTCACTTTCACATTATTATTTATTTCTTCAAGCTTCGAGCAGCAACATTTACATTACCCAGATTTCATCCATAGAATACACAATTTGTAGTGCTCTCAATGAATCATTGTAATTATTAATAATACGACTTAAACAGGATCTTGTCCGTGAGAGGGATGCTGGCTTTGCTAAGCTGAACCAGTGTGTGGAGGCAGGGGAGAGACTTTACCCTAGCACTGCACCAGATGGCAGAGAAGGCATCAGGCAAGACCTTCGTAAACTCAAGCTGGGCTACGAGAGTCTCTTCGATGATCTGTCTGCCATCCAGAGGAAACTTGAGGTTTCCCTGGTACAGTGGACTTCATTCGACGAAAGTTATGGTCAGGTGGAGCACTGGCTCAGACAGATGGAGTCACAGCTGGAGGGACCCACTCCTCTGAGGTCCACTCTAGAAGAAAAGAAAACACAGCTGCATAATTATAAGGTAAACAAACACCAGTTGGTTATGTAGTGGTTTTTAACGGAACAGTTACCGATACCGATTTTTCTAAAATCAAAATAAAATGATTTCATCTGTCAGAAAACTGGAATATATGAATGATATTGAGAAAAAAATAAAAAATAGATAAAGTCGAAAGATTATGTGTTTACATCATCAACACAGAGATGTCATGACGGTACAATACAGTGTGTCCAAATGAAAAATTTTGGTATGAATATCAATAATTAGAATTTTTAGTGAGTTAAAAGATTTACCTGGTCATTCAAATTTTTGAGTGTGTTGTGAATGAATACTAGCCAGCTCTTGTATTTTTGTTTTTGTCTGTCGATATCTTGGTAATTTAGTTTTATCTATTTGGCTTTTAAACCAATATCCACATGGTCTCATCCAATAAAGAAGTAAAACGTGGTTTTAATTCTAACAGATATCCTAATCATCATCATGACAATAAATATTTCTATGTTCTTTCATCTAGGCCTTACAACAAGACGTGCTGTCCTACCAACGTGTCATAGAGAGCATCAGTGATAAGGCCAATACCCTGGTCAAAACCAGCAGCAGTGACCAGGAACTGGCCAAATTTACCACCCAGACAGCAACCCGATACAAGAAACTCTGTGCTGCTGCTAAGGTAGGACATTTTTTATTCAGAAATGTGAGTGGAGCAGCCTCTTATTTTGGTAATAACAAGAAATGAAGTGAGTAGGAAAGTGCCAGAAGATGGTAGAGAATAAAAACTTCGCGGAGGGGATGGTGGCTCAAACCCGCGACCTTACTGGTACAACTCCTCCTGGCCTGGTATGAGCTATCCACGGCCCCCATTTATATGGAATGTCCTCCTCCTGCTCTTAACCCTCCATTCCTTCTGCATCCTCCTCCTCCTTCTCCTCTTTCTGCTCCTCCTCCACCTCCTCATCTTTTCCCTTCTTTGCCCCTTCCTTTCATAACTGACATTTAAATCAACTATTTTATAAATTACCCTCTGCTTTTTGCATAATTATACCGTATAGCAGTCAGCTGTCTCCAGAAAAGTGAGTGGAGCAGGCACTTATGTTGGTAACAACAAGATATGAAGTGAGTAGAAAAGTGCCAGAAGACAATAGAGAATAAATTTTTTTTTTTTTTTTTTTTTTTTTTCGCGGCGGTGGTGGGGTTTGAACCTGCGACCTTATTGGTACGACAACTCCGCCTGGCAGGTGAGAGCGTGGCTCTACCGTGTGAGCTATCCACGAACACAAAAATATTCGTTTCAAACCCAAAGTCATTTCTAGATCCCTCTCTCACCCACTTCTTGAGATCGCCGATTCGTTCACCACCATCGCGAAGTAATTTTGACCAGCAGTTAAGCTTAATAGCCAATATTCTCATCACAAACATATAACATAGAAACGATTGAGACATTGAGTATGCTCCGGTGTATGGGGTGAATTTTTAATTCAGAAAAGTGAGTGGAGCAGGCACTTATGTTGGTAACAACAAGATATGAAGTGAGTAGAAAAGTGCCAGAAGACAATAGAGAATAAAATTTTTTTTTTTTTTTTTTTTTTTCGCGGCGGTGGTGGGGTTTGAACCTGCGACCTGGCGGAGTTGTCGTACCAATAAGGTCGCAGGTTCAAACCCCACCACCGCCGCGAAAAAAAAAAAAAAAAAAACAAAAAAAAAAAAAATTTTTATTCTCTATTGTCTTCTGGCACTTTTCTACTCACTTCATATCTTGTTGTTACCAACATAAGTGCCTGCTCCACTCACTTTTCTAAATTAAAAATTCACCCCATACACCGGAGCATACTCAATGTCTCAATCGTTTCTATGTTATATGTTTGTGATGAGAATATTGGCTATTAAGCTTAACTGCTGGTCAAAATTACTTCGCGATGGTGGTGAACGAATCGGCGATCTCAAGAAGTGGGTGAGAGAGGGATCTAGAAATGACTTTGGGTTTGAAACGAATATTTTTGTGTTCGTGGATAGCTCACACGGTAGAGCCACGCTCTCACCTGCCAGGCGGAGTTGTCGTACCAATAAGGTCGCAGGTTCAAACCCCACCACCGCCGCGAAAAAAAAAAAAAAAAAAAAAAAAAATTTATTCTCTATTGTCTTCTGGCACTTTTCTACTCACTTCATATCTTGTTGTTACCAACATAAGTGCCTGCTCCACTCACTTTTCTGAATTAAAAATTCACCCCATACACCGGAGCATACTCAATGTCTCAATCGTTTCTATGTTATATGTTTGTGATGAGAATATTGGCTATTAAGCTTAACTGCTGGTCAAAATTACTTCGCGATGGTGGTGAACGAATCGGCGATCTCAAGAAGTGGGTGAGAGAGGGATCTAGAAATGACTTTGGGTTTGAAACGAATATTTTTGTGTTCGTGGATAGCTCACACGGTAGAGCCACGCTCTCGCCTGCCTGGCGGAGTTGTCGTACCAAATAGGTCGCAGGTTCAAACCCCACCACCGCCGCGAAAAAAAAAAAAAAAAAAAAATTTTTATTCTCTATTGTCTTCTGGCACTTTTCTACTCACTTCATATCTTGTTGTTACCAACATAAGTGCCTGCTCCACTCACTTTTCTGAATTAAAAATTCACCCCATACACCGGAGCATACTCAATGTCTCAATCGTTTCTATGTTATATGTTTGTGATGAGAATATTGGCTATTAAGCTTAACTGCTGGTCAAAATTACTTCGTGATGGTGGTGAACGAATCGGCGATCTCAAGAAGTGGGGGAGAGAGGGATCTAGAAATGACTTTGGGTTTGAAACGAATATTTTTGTGTTCGTGGATAGCTCACACGGTAGAGCCACGCTCTCACCTGCCAGGCGGAGTTGTCGTACCAATTAGGTCGCAGGTTCAAACCCCACCACTGCCGCGAAAAAAAAAAAAATTTTTATTCTCTATTGTCTTCTGGCACTTCATATCAGCTGTCTCCATACTTTTGTTACCTTTAATTGATGTGTGACTTTTGCATACCTGCCAACCCTTCCACTTTTGGCGGAATCATTCCTATTTTCACTCTTCCTGTTTGTACTATCTGCCATTGTCTCTAAAATTCCGATTTTCAAAATATGATGATAATGGTAAGAAGAAAAAAAGAACAAAGAGGTGTATGTGTGTGTGTGTGTGTGTGTGTGTGTGTGAGGGAGGGGGGGGGGGGGGGGGTTAAAAAGGTGAAATTCCTAATTTTTTGTTCTCAAATTCCTATTTTTAGGTGTTCTGATTCCACTTTTGGAATGTGAAGGGTTGGCAGGTCGGTTTTTGTCATGCCTTCTATTTAAGGATCATGAATTGAAGACAGATGTCATAGCGATATGACTGTTTATTATTATTATTATTATTATTATTATTGTTATTATTATTATTATTATTATTATTATTATTATTATTATTATTATTATTATTATTATTATTATTATTATTATTATTATTATTATTATTTTAATTTTAATTTTTGAAGATGACTTATTGATTTTTTGAGCTGAGCTTGAGCTTTTTTTTTATATAGGGCAATATCCACCAATATCCACTAAATGTGCTCAAAGCGCTTTACAAGGGGTCCCTGGTCAACAGCAACATTTAACATGTAGGACGGGTCATGACGCCTGTAAGGTGATGTTACAATTTTTTCGGATAAAGACAACGCTGTTAATGGCCAGGTACTCATGTTACACCTGAGTATGGTGAGATAATGCGAGTAAAGAGTCTTTTCCAAGTACTCAACTATGCACTGATCGAGGCTTGAACCCAGGACCTTCCGATCTGAAAGCGAGTGTCATACCACCAGACCACATAGCCGTAAATCAACTAAAAACTAAGTTTAATCTCATACATTTGTTTTCCCAATGCCGTCCTCAGGAGAGGGTGACCCAGTACGAAGACTTTGTCAGCGACCACCAGAAATACAATGACATGTACAACTCTTGCGTGGAATGGCTCAACTCTGTCAGGGAGAAACTGACGGCCTGCTCAGATGTGTCTGGAGATCGGCACGCCATCCAGAGCAGGCTGGATAAGATACAGGCAAGATCTCCTTGTTATCATTTGTCATAAGTTTTTTAAAATATTGTTCTTCTTGTCATTGTGTCTATATTGAATGATGACGATGATGTCATCGTTTGTGATCCACCGTCTCAACAATGTATTATGTCTGGAGGAATTTGGACAGTGAAAAATGACTTTAGGAAATAAGACGATGAGTAATACAAAGTATGGAGTGGGTTTTTGGGGGGTTTTTGGGGGTGGGGGTGGCAATTTGAGAAATAGTATTTATTCTTACCCACCCTAATGAAAAGGGGGTTCTGATAGCTCAGTTGGTAGAGCACCTGCTTTATATGTAAAGGGACCAAGATCGATCCCAGATGCAGTCGTGATTGTTTTCTTATCCCTCCCTACCCACTCTGCCCCCCCCCCCCCCGTCTACACAGCAGTGAATAAATAGGTAGCTGGGTCTCTTTGACCTGGTGGAAGATAGTTTGCGATAGTCTAATTTCCTATCCAAAGGGTAACAAGCAAAAATTGCTATTGTCTGTTTCACGCTATAGAAACCGGGATAAACTCCGGCTCCGAAGAAATACTTTTTTTTTTTGTTATAACGAAAAGAAATAAACACCAAGTTACATATTTGTGGCCATGAATTCAATCTCAGCACTTGAGTCACGTGACTTAATATACTGTTTTGAGACTGTGAATGACATATTGTATCGCCAACATTAAAAAAAGCTTTGACTTCATCAAGTCATATTTATCTGTGTAAATTGTATTTTTGATCTTATGATATTAAATTGTAACTCAACGTCTCAAAACGGTATTATGTCGGGATGAACCAGATACTAAAAAGTCAAATTAAAGTTAAACTGGACAAAATTATGAATGATTGGTATTCAGCAACCTGAAATATGATATTCATTCTCCTCAATAAAGTTTATAAACTCAACGCAAGTCTGATATTTCTGGCTTCAAATTCAATTTTCAGCATTTTAATCATCCCGACTTAATACCGTTTTGAGGTGAGGAGTCACAATTGTCATCTTACATCCAAGTCATTATTTATCACTATTATGATGATATACAACAACGTAATTCATTTCCATTATAATACCAGCAATGTTATCTCCCCATTTACCGATTGTTGGAACCAAACGTGGAATGAATTCTCCAAAACAAGTTGAATATTGATAATTTTTGTTGTCTAATGGGCCGTGTAGACGTCCAGTTAATTCATCCACGACTGACCGAATGGATATCCACTAACTGTAGATAAAAGTGACAACAATCCATGAAAACTGAATGTGTGAATGAAGAATTTAACTGATATCTGACTGAAAACTGCGGCTATGTGGTCTTGTGGTATGACACTCGCTTTCGGATCAGAGGGTCCTGGGTTCGAGCCTCACTCAGCGCATAGTTAAGTCGTTGGAAAAGACTCTTTACTCACATTCTCTGACTGTACTCCGGTGTAAAATGAGTACCTGGCCGTTAACATCGTTGTCTTTGTCGGAAAAATTGTAATATAGCTTCGCAGGCGTCATGTCTCGTTCTACATGTTACGTGTTGCTGTTGGTTAGGGACCTCTTGTAAAGGCTTTGAGCACTTTTAGTGGATATTGCGCTATATAAAAGCTCAATTATAAATTATTAAATCAGTTTGTGGATATCTATGTGGTTGTGGATGAATTACCTGAATGTCTAAATAGCCCAATGATAAAAGTCTTACGAGTGTCTTTCCACCTTTGGTCCTATCATTGAGTATTCATGTATCTCTTCCGTACTACTGCAGCATCTCTTAGTCACCTTACTGTGCTTTGATAATCATGTACAACTGCTGATAATAATACATAGCTTTTTGAATTAAATGCAATATTATTAAGAATAGACAAAAGTAAAAATTGTGAATTCTAATGGGTGCATGATTTTTTAAAAAGCCAATCTAGGCAGTTACAGATGATAGTTGCTTGAAATCACACATTACCATAAGAAGAAATAGTGAAATGCTTAAATCTTAACGTCGTGAATGAAGGCCATTAACGTATGCTTTATGTAATGTGATAAAATAGCTGTCTTAACAAGCTTTTAAACTAGTTTAAAATGGCTAAGTTTAGTTTAATGACAAAGGTGTTTAATACATGTAAG
This sequence comes from Berghia stephanieae, assembly GCF_034508935.2. Classification (NCBI taxonomy): domain Eukaryota; kingdom Metazoa; phylum Mollusca; class Gastropoda; order Nudibranchia; family Aeolidiidae; genus Berghia; species Berghia stephanieae. The sequence continues at coordinate 22,870,452 of NC_088360.1, read as the reverse complement.
ATAGCTGATACAAAAATATGCATAACTGGTGGCTTATACTTTATGAAATGAACATTTCATTCCGTATGACCTGCTGGAGGAGTAAATGATGGCAAATGTATTTAATGAGGAGTAAAGACATTAAGCTTAATATGTGTAAGCTTCAAAATTTTTCAAGCTCAGAAAAAAGCATTTGTCATGCCATTACATGAGACTCACAACGATATTAGAATCTAACTCTGCATTCCATTAAGTGGACTGCTTGACTGTTTCTCAGAGATCAGCAAGAAATAAAGTTCTTTGTAGGCAATTAGCTACAAGGATTCAATAGTCTGATGTCACATCTGCCCAGCAACGAGCAGCTTGGTTCTAATCAAAGAAAATCGGTACTTTATATTCTTCATGCTGGCTAGAACATATTCACATGTCATGTGATCAGAATGTATAAAAGTCAAAACACGTTCAAATTTATAATGTTTTTCTCCTCTGGATACACTTTTATGC
>NC_088360.1:22820856-22869870 GCF_034508935.2 Berghia stephanieae | reverse complement strand
CCCACAGTATCTTATTCATCTGTGGTGTTTCATTCATCCTGTTTTGTTGATAAAGGGGAAACCCGAAACGTTCATTTGATCTGTTTTTGTAATTAAATTGAAGCTTACATTCCTTTTCGTATTATTTATTTCTTCGAGCTTCGAGCAGCAACATTTACATTCATATTTGGAAGATATGATGTGCTTTCTAAATTTTTTTTCTTTCTGTTTGGGTCATTTGTGTGTTTGTTGATTGTTTACTTTTAAATATTTTGTGATGTAATTTTTCATATTTTGATAAAAGTTATCACCAATAGATATGTTTTGTTCTTTTACTATTTTAAACGTTATTTTTTTTTAAAACGGCTAGTTTTTCTCTATGCATTATTTCAATCATTTCTATGCTGTGTTATTCAAGTTGGAGATTTTTATTGTATAGTTTATTTAACATGCTAGATCTTGTAGACAATTATGTGATATATATATATATATATATATATATATATATATATATATATATATATATATATATATATATATATTATGTACGTGTGTGTGTGTGTATATATATGTGTGTGTGTATGTGTGTGTGTGTGTGTGTGTAGGTGTGTGTGTATGTATATATGATCATCCAAACAATTTGGCATACACAATACACAATACTGAAATAGGAATGCTGTATTTTCAGCCGGGTGATATGAGAACCATGGTAACGTATCGTCTAGCCCGAGTCCTACCATTTCTACCTTGTTTTATAGTTTATTCTCCCTTTACTATTTATAGACCATCAACCTTTTTTATAAATAAATACAATCTTAACATATTTATATTTGTTTCCAAACTCACTTGATCTCTTAAGTAAATTTAGAAAATGCATGATTTTTTTTTCTTTCTTCATTTACCAGTTTGACTCTTGAGTATGTCAAACTGTTCGATAGACTTGGAATCTCTGTCAATTGACTCCACAATCATTAGATAGCTTTTTATCCTTTTTTTATCTGGCCAGATTTTTTGTTGTTGACATTCTTACATTGCCTATTTCCATTTTGATTCTGGTATACCCTGAATCTATGCAAATTAGATAGAAATGACAGATTAGTTTGATCTGTAAAGGACCAATTTGCACAAGATTAAAACAAAGCAACACACTCTTAAAGAAATGAACGAAATTTTCATTGATAAACAGCCGGCACAATTATTACATCTTAGGGTAATTGTTATATCATAGGGCAATTGTTTCATCATAGGGAAATTGTTAGATCATAGGACAATAGTTATATCATACGAAATTGTTACATCATACGCCAGTTGTTACATCATAGGGCAGTTGTTACAATCATAGGACAGTTGTTACATCATAGAGGAATGTGTTATAATGTCGCTATCTAATCAAGCCTGGATAATTTCCTACTATTGAAATGTCTTCTTTAGCTTTTCCATTCCCCACATAATGAGGTATTTCTAAGCACGTCTGATACCCATTCTATTACATTTTATCTCTCAACAAAACTACCCAATTTCACAAATATTTATCTGTCAACTGTCTACAATTCAAATTTACAAGCCCGAATATTTGTTCTTTCCAAAAAGATAAAAAAAATAAAAAAACAAACCTCTATTGCTTCCAAGTGGGCAGATGCAGGTTTATCGTGTTCGTGCTACAAGAAATGTTATGTAGAAAGATGTTAACTGTTTTTTGAAATGATTTTTGTTAATTAAGAATAACATCAACTTCGGCTCAATGCTCTGCCTATTTAATGTTTTGTCAATGGGAGGGTTTATGAGAAGGTCACTAAATACCTTTCGCCTATTTTTTGTGGTCTTCTAGTATGACATTCGACTTGTGACCCGAAAGTCCGGGCGTGAATCCTGTTTGATCATTGTAGAAGGTTCTTAACTCACATTGTATCACCGCAGTTGGGCATAGAATGAGTCCATGACCAATAATAGCATATCCCTGTCGGAAAATTTGTAATATCGCCTTACAGGCATCTTGTTTTACTCTATATGTTAAACGTTTCTGTTGTCTTGGAAGTCCCTATAAAGTGCTTTGAGCACTCATAGTGGATATTGCGTAAAATAAAAGATCTGGCGATTTTTCTTTTATCATTCAAAAATATCCAACAGACAAGCACATTCACATTGCATTAATAAATATCTATATATACATAAAGTGCTTCAATTAAACTCCTTATTTCAACAATAAATCTGATTGACATAAAGGAAATCTCTAGAATCCAAAAAAAAAAAAAAAAACAAAAAAAAAAACAAAAAAAACAAACAAAATCGCTCCCAAAACAATCATAATTGTCCCGACTTTTACAGTTTGCAGTCTTCCTTCTCGTAATATTTGCAGCCACTTCCTTCCGACGTGTGGGCCAATATTTCCTACTTCAGGCCCAACCGGAATTTTTCATTTTTGCAGATTGTTTTCTGTTTAAAAATTAATCCATTCCTTTATGTTCTATAATCTCAAATATTTGGAATTAATGTCCAGTATCATTTTTATCCTTACGTCCTGTGATCCATTGACGACCGTAATGGTTCCATATATTTGTATCATAATATAATATTCCTCATCTCAAAGAAGTAAATAACAATGTCACTTTATATATCATTTCTTAATCTTACACAAAATATAAGTACTAGCAATATGAAAAAAATATTATGGCCTGTTTATTTCTTTATACCGCACAAACGATATTTAGATTGTTACATAGAGATGTTTGACCTCAAATTTATATGTCCACTTATTAGATAGTTTCAGATTTTATTATTAATTTTTTTTGACTTGCGTTTTTGTTTTCATGTTTGCAGTGATCCTATGCCTTGTTTTTTTCCCCACCAATTTTATTGGGTGAACAAATTAAAAAAAAAACATAAACTTTGATTAGCAAAACCATTACACAGCAACAATCTCGTTTATTCATTTATGAGATGTTTTTAAAAAATTTAAAAATTGTAAAAGGCTCACAAATATGTCACCAATTATTTATTGTTATTCGTCCATGGTCCATCTTTCATTTCTTTGAGGATCAGTCCGATTTTCACCATAGATAAAAACACATCAAGTACTGTGCAGACAACCTAACTTACACATTTCGCCCGTGTTTATTTATTTTGTATTTTGTGTGTTGAAATTTTATCTTCTTTAAAATATATTTGATCACCAATTTTCATTTCACCATCTTCTAATTGTTATTTTAAGTAAGACTAATGATTTGTATATATTCTTGCAATCGTTAAAAAAAAAAAATCAATGTATATAATATACAGCCTTGACCTAAGATCATAAAACTACTAAAGATTGATTTTAAGGGAAGAGTTGAGTTTCAAATGAAGACATTTTGTTTTTAGTATAAAAAAATGTAATTCTATAGACATTTGACACAAAGGATGTAAAGAGGACAATTTGAGTAAATAATAATAATAATAGTAATATGATTTTATTGTCCTCAAACTAGTGACAATTTGTCATTTGGTTACCATTTATAACAGTACAGTATTATAGAGAACATACATTACATAATACATGGTTATATATAAACTCACACACATATGCGCACTAGTAACATCGTCGTCATTGTCACCATGTCTCATAAATCATAGTTTGTATCACTCTCTATTAAATCTACGTATGCAACAGCAGAAAAAAATCATCTTTGTCCCTTTGAAGTTTGAAAACAAGTTTAAAAATGATAGTTTCAAAAACATTAAGATTTCATTGGGCCATAGTTTGGTTCTCTCGAAAACATTAAGATTTCATTGGGCCATAGTTTGGTTCTCTCGAAAACATTAAGATTTCATTGGGCCATAGTTTGGTTCTCTCAAAAACATTAAGATTTCATTGGGCCATAATTTGGTTCTCTCAAAAACATTAAGATTTCATTGGGCCATAGTTTAGTTCTCTTTTCTTTTTTTTTTTTTCACCCGATAATTTTGTTTTCCCCACCCGTGTAAATATTTGTATTTGATTCAACATTAAATTTTCTTTTACAAATCGAATTTGGAGGCTGTTTTGAATATTCCATATTTTTAATAAGAAAAATGACTCTTAAGTTTAAGATTTACAGAGTTTGTAAATGTTATGTTGGTCGTTTAAAAACTGCATGCCAACTTCAACAACATTTAATTAGAATGAAATGAATTCTATTTAATCAGTCAAGCTTTTCTCTATTTATTATGATTAATATTTTGTATTATCGTCAACATGATACACAGTCTTGGATATTTAGATAAATGTCACACTGAAGAAATGGTTACCAATTTAGGGGAAGCGTTCTGTTGATGTTCAGGTGTGATAGGGTTTGTGAGTGTGTGTGCGTGTTTGTGTGTGTGTGTGTGTGTGTGTGTGTGTGTTTGTTTGTAATAAAGGTGATGTCAGACATACAGACAAATAGAAATGGAGAGAGAGAGAGCGAGAGAGAGAGAGAGAGAGAGAGAGAGAGAGAGAGAGAGAGAGAGAGAGAGAGAGAGAGAGAGAGAGAGAGCACATTTGATAGTATTTATAAGTTATGCTCAGCAGAATCCCATATATGGTTCATACTGATAATCTCCATCCTCATCACCATTATTATTATTATTATTATTGTTATCATTGCAGGACATACTGGCCACTAAGATGGAGGGCGAACCCAAAGTAAAGAACGTTCTGGAACTAGCCCAGAGGGTTTTGCCCAACACGGCCCCGCAGGGCAAGGATATTGTCACCAGGGACACGGAGGCCCTGAAAGCTGACTGGGAGGCCTTTATTCAAGCCCTGGCCAAGGTAAGGCTTCATAGCTATCTGTATCACACGTAAATAGGGCAGGATTTAAGTAAAAGGCCAAGGTAAGGCTTCATAGCTATCTGTATCACACGTAAATAGGGCAGGATTTAAGTAAAAGGCCAAGGTAAGGCTTCATAGCTATCTGTATCACACGTAAATAGGGCAGGATTTAAGTAAAAGGCCAAGGTAAGGTTTCATAGCTGTCTGTATCACACGTAAATAGGGCAGGATTTAAGTAAAAGGCCAAGGTAAGGCTTCATAGCTGTCTGTATCACACGTAAATAGGGCAGGATTTAAGTTAAAAAAAAACAAAAAAAAACAAAAAAAACAAAAACAAAAACAAAACAAAAAAACTTACACCCCCCAAAAAAAAACAAACAACAACAACAAAAATGTTTTTTAAAAAGGAAAAGAGAAAGAAAAAACACAACAGCCACCCCTCCGCGAATAGACTAAAAAACCCCAACAAAAATCATTAAAAAAACCCAAAAAACAATCATAAAACAATTTCAAAAAAAAAAAAAAAAAAGAATTACTGGCTGTCTGACATCTATAGAACTAAGAAACAAAAATGCGAAATTTAGAAAATATCAGAGCCATACAATTCTCAAAGGAAAACCGGACATAAAAGAATTGCACATTCTAATTAATAAAGACGAGAGCACAATTGTGTTTTCAACTATTTTTATATGTTTTAATCTGGACTTCGACGTTCATTTCCGGATGTCTAGTTTTGATAGAATATAAAAATTATTTGGTTACATTTTTACATGAAACTGTAGTTCAATGAAACAGCTTTAACTTTGTGATCAAAATTAAAATATCTTTTTTGTTGTTGTTGTTCTTTTTGATAAAACAGTGTTTGTATTGACAACGTATGATGTTGTGAATATTCGTAAAGTACGTGTAGTTGTTTTATTGAGACCAGATGGTATCTTTGACTGCTATTTCAAGGGAACCTCTTAACTCTCTCCATAACACCTACATCAAAATCGTCACATTTGTTACGACACAATATACATTTTTTCTTATTCGGATTTATTTTGTACATCACAAACTTTGAAGAATGATCTTTGTTTAATTAATAAGAACATAAAGTTGTTTTGTATAGAGCTTGTGTGAGTTTAAAAATAAATTTTTCTGCTGGGTAAGCCTGTCATTTCGGGAAAATACTGAAAAGGTTCGGTAGGGATAGCGTTAAATGACAACTTTGACTTCTGTCTTCCAATCAGACCAAATCAGACCTAGAGTCCTGCATGGACCAATGGAACAGCTTTGAGAACTGGCACGAGAGGTGTGCTACCTGGCTCAAAGACATTGAAGGACGTCTCAGGGAGGTTGACCTCAAAGCTACCTTACAAGAAAAGCAGGCACAACTGGACAAACTCAAGGTAGGACATAGACGCTGATATAAAATTTGATATTTGAATAGCATTTAGTTTTAGAAGTGTAGGGACCCTTCTTTCACCTTTAGCCCCTTGTTGTTTATATTCTCCCTTCATCACCCCCCCCCACCCCTAAAAATGAAAGAAAATATATGAAAATTGAATAGAAATAATTAATCAATAAAATAACCTAAATTAGAGAGTATTAGGCATTGGTTTTGGACTTTTTCAACCTTTTGAAATTGAGCCTGTGAGCACGTTCCCCATGCCGATATGGCATAGTCTATTGCAGGTCTTACATATCCAAGATATGTCTTCTTCAGGACGTTTGAGTTTGCTCCCCATTGCGTTCCAGCAAGTTTTCGGAGAAGCTGCATTCTCTTGTACCCTTTCTGTTGACTTTCATCTATTTGATGTTTCCAAGTGAGTCGAGGGTCAAATTTCACTCCTAGATACTTAGGCATAAGGTCTTCTCTCAGAATCTTTCCATCTAAAGTTAATCGCATAGATTGCTTTTTGGTTGATAAGCTGAATGTTGTGTATGTGGTTTTATCAGCATTTACTCTCATACCCCAGTCTTTTGTCCATTTGCTCAAAGCATCAAGAGTCATCTGTATCCTGGCCTTTGCAGTACCAATATTTCTTTCAGTGCATATCAGTGCAAGGTCATCTGCATACATGGCTGCTTTTACTCCTCTGCATTTGGTTTCGCAGATGTCATTGATAAAAACGACAAAGAGGGTTGGTGAGAGAACCCCGCCTTGTGGTACTCCATTTGTCATGTTCGTTAGCTTGCTTTTAGAGTTTTGAGATTGGACTCTTGCTTTTCGATTTGTGAGGTAATCTTTAATCCATGCAAACATGTTGTGTGAAACGTTGGCTTTCTTAAGTTTGAGAAGTAGTCCTTTTGTCCAGACTTTGTCAAATGCCTTTTCCATATCCACCCAAACTGTGACTGTGTGTTTTTTTTCTTGGTAACCATTTTCGATCAGCTGCGAGATGTATGTTATCTGGTCCTCTGTGCAGCGAAATTGTCTGAAACCAGCCTGTTCATCTGATATCAACTTATTGCTTTCTAAATACCATTGGAGACGGCGATTAACAATTCTCTCCATCAGTTTACCCAAGCAGCTTGTCAAACTTATTGGTCGGTAGCTTTCGGGTTTATTTTTTGGCTTGCCATCCTTCTTAATTGGTATCATGGTTGCCTGTTTCCATTTGAGTGGAAGTTTACCCTGTTTCCAACTTGCATTGAACAGTTGTTTCATTTTCCTCTTTGTGAGGGTTCCTAGGTGTTTCAACATGTCATTAGTAACATCATCTGGACCTGGTGATTTGTTCGTTTTTAGAGATTTCAAGGCAATTTCTACTTCTTCTTTTTTAATCGAACTGAACATGATATCATCTGTGGATTCTTTGGGTGTATCCTTGTGTTTTCTCAATTCTTTATGGACTTCTCGTTTTCGTTCTTTTCTAATCTGTATACTCCCAACACTTGAGTACTGCTTCATAAAACAGTTTGCTGCTTGTTTTTTGTTGAGAATCCTCCCCTGATCATCTTCTACTGATGGTGCAGCATATCTGTTTTCTTGTCCACTTAGAGCTTTGGTTAGGTTCCATAACTTTCTTCCGTCGTCTCTGTCGTAGTCAAGTTGTCTGGTTTTTTTCATGCCATGCTTCCTGTTTTGCTTTTATTGTTTCTTTCCTGAGAGTTTTTTCAGCCTCTTTGTAAATTTCCATATTCTCATCATTTGGCTCTCTCTCTGCTTTTTTTCTGTGTTCAGTGACTTGGCTGTTGAGACTTCCTAATTTTTCAGTCCATCCTGGACAGTAGTCCTTTCTTGATCCTCTGGGGATTGATTCTTTTGCAGCTTTCATGATTGATTTTGTGAAAGCTTTGGCTGATTTTTCTACATTCCTTGTTTTACAGTTTATCAGTAAACCAATGCCTACGCGTGATCACTGGAGCAATGAAAACAACACCAATTCACAAGATGGAAACCCACACAGGAATAAAACCTCTCAAAGAACAACGAAATTTAAAAATAGTGACACAATTCTCAAAGATAAAATTCATGGAATCCCAACCACTGCATCCAAGTACAATGGAAAAGAAAGAGAATCGACTCAAAAGGGAAAACTTCATCGCCTTGGGACAAAAACTAGAGAGCGAATATAAAGTGACACCAAAGGAAGATATTGCCCAAATCAATGTCCCAAATCTCAAACCACCACCGTGGAAAAAGAAACAAAAATCCATAACCATCAACAAGAAAAACATTCGAAGCAATAATGACAATGCTCAAACCCTAAAGATGATCGATAAAAAATACCCAATGACCAACTGGATAAGAGTTTATACAGATGGCTCAGTTTCCGGCCCCCTCATGAATGGAGGTGCTGGTGCACTCATACACTGGACAGATAAAACAGAAACAAAAATATCTGTATCAGTGGGTTCAATGTGCACAAGTACTAAAACTGAAGAAAAAGCCATCCTTAATGCAACAAAAGAACTATCCAGAGATCACAGAATATACGGGAAAAATGTGGTTTACTTGACAGACTCTGATGATGCTCTCCGGTCTATTGAAAATTACCAGGACTCTGAAGCCGCACACACTGTGGAGGCCCTTGAGGGCTTATCTGATAAAACAGGAAAAATTGTGCTGCAGTGGATTCCATGTCATGAAGGTATATATGGAAATGAAATTGCCGATCAACTGGCCAAAGAAGGAGCCCAGAAGGAACAACCGAAGTCGTCAATCACTTACCATCAGCAAAAGAAAATAATAAAGCTAAAAATAGACAAAGAAAGGAATGACACACACCTAGAACACAACAAGCAGGATCCAATCCATGCCATTCAGCGAAGTAGCCAAGTCACTCTATTCCGCCTCCGAACAGGACACAATAGACTAAGAGGACATATGTTTACAAAGCTAGGTATTGGAACAACCCCTTATTGCCCATGTGGAACCGACCATGAAACCACTTTACATGTGCTTATGGATTGCCCATTATACAACGTGCAACGTTCGAACCACTGGGTCACCCCTACAACACTCAACACAAAGCTCTATGGTGAGGCTGAGGACCTAAAGCGGACCACAGACTTCATAGCAGATATCGGACTGCAGCCATAGATGTCCATCAGAGGAACGAAGAAGAAGAAGAAGAAGAGAGTATTATTTAATAGTTTACCATGACATTTTATGAATGTATATATATAACCAGCATTTTTTGTCGTTTGAATCTTACTTTTCTCACGATTCACGATTGTTTCAATTCCAGGCTCTCCACACAGAAGTGGCCAGTCATCAAAACGACCTTGACTCTCTCAGCGATGCAGCCCAGGATTTAGTCCATGTGTCTGCCGACTCCAGAGTGGTCAGCCAAGCATCTCAATTGGCCACCAAACACCAGACTGCCACCATCAACATCAAGGTATTGGAAACTTTAAATATGAATTTGTTAAATAAAAGTATTCCTGTAAATTCATGTTGTTTTACCTGTAGTTTCCAATTCTATGAATTAATATGATAACCCCAAATTGTGATAAATGAATTGAAGATTTTAGTTTTGCTGTTTGTTTTTAATCCAAAGAACTAACATTTTTTGTCAAATTTTCAGCCCTTAAAAGTTTAAAATCATGACCGTAATTAAGCATTCGATGTAGTCGAAATCTAATTTTCAAATTCTCATTCTGTTTCTCTTCTTCAGGAATTGTGCAGACGATGGGAGCAATATGTGCTGGACCACCAAGCTTACATCCAGTCATTTGACCAGTGTAGGACATGGGTGGGCCAGATGAAGGGGAAAGTGGCCCACATGGTGGACACTAGCGGCAACAAGGACTCAGTGCAAGAAAGACTTCAGGCTGTACAGGTTGGCAAATTTAAAGTTTGAGTCACTTTTTATGAAAATTTATTGGTCCGTAAAATTAGTCTCTTTCCAAGAAGGTTTGGTTAATATTTATTATATAATATTAAAACTATCATCATTACAAAGTTCTAGAAAGTGTGTTTGGACACTTGCTGTGGAGGTCTTACTTACTTACTTATCCAAACCAGCGACCACCTGAGCTCTAGCCCTTCGGTCTTGTGCCATGACGTAGAAGTTAGACGTCTTTTGTAGTTGTTCCAGGTGACTATAAAGTGTGTTACTGATGCTTGGATTTGGTGGGAGGAATGTACATCTAAGGTCTTCAAGAGGTTGACATTCAAGCAAGTGGTGTGTTACTATTTCATTGTGCTGTGGAGGTCAGAAAGAGTGATGTAACATTGTGGCTATATAACTTTGTATTGATTCTAATTTATGCGATTATTTTTCTTCTTCGCGTTCTGTCATTGTTTATATTTGCTCATAATCTTTGCAGGAGTTACTGAATGAGAAGGAAGAGGGACTCCACATGCTACAGATAGCCCTGGACAACTTACAAATCGTTCTTCCCAACACATCAGTGGCAGGACGAGACAACATCCGGCGTGATATGCAGACTCTTCAGCAAGAGTTTGATGGTCTGTCTGCCAGTCTAAATGACGCTAAGACACAACTGGACAGCACGCTAGCACAATGGACTGTCTATGATGACAGCGTGGAGCAGCTACAAAGATGGCTCAAGGAACTCGAGGCTCAAGTTGACTCAGACTCTCAGCTACAGAATACTCTGCAGGAAAAGAAGCTTCAACTGGAGAGGGTCAAGGTTAGTTGATAGAAGTCTTAGTCATATTGAGTTAATGGACCATACACAATTCGTACTTAATCACACGTATTTTGTATTTCTAAAGAGATTGCTGTAAATGACTTTATTTTAATTTCTATAATCATCACCAGGAGATTAAAAAAACGTATTGACCACTAAATCAAGCTTCGTGTTTACTATGAATGGGAGCTATATTTATGCTGTCTTTAAACTTATTTCAATTAAAATTCTCATCTTGTTGGCCTTAAATGCCTGAATTATTGTTGTGATTTATCTCTTAAGACTTCATTTTCACACCTCAAAAAATGTAATTATTTCCTGATATAATTTTTTATGTGTAAATCGATGCTAGGAGGTTTTTGCTCCAAACATCTTGCACTGTCTCAATTATTTCATATACAATATTGACTGAATTCTATTCTGCCAACTAACGCCTGTGGTGCATTCTTTGCTTGCAGGTCTTACAGTTGAATATTTCAAGTCAGCAAAGCACCATAGACAGCCTGAACGAGAAAGCAATCTTGTTAAAGAAAACAAGTCGTGACGGCAATCTGGGCAATCAGATAGCAAATGTCGTGGACAGATACGACAGGCTGGTGAAGAAAGCCAAGGTACGATTTGTTGGATATGCACTGAATATATTTGGAATCAAAGAGTGACAGGTTCTTGGAATAAGAGTTTAACAGTATAATGTTATTTTCGATATAATCACACTTTTTCAATTTTCTATGTAAAAGAAAAGCCTACTTTTCATGATAGTTAGCTTCGTCGGAAATATTTCATTTTATAGCTTTATTTTTCATTTATTTCATTTGTATTTAAATGTTTTAGACAGTCTGAATTTACGAAAAATATTTTTGACAATATTTTTATTGTAAACCAAGAGCAACGTTTTGAAACACAACCTTTATATATTCTTTTCCCCCTCTACTATCCAGGACTTAAATGATAGATGTGAAAAGAACCTTCGAGACCACCAGATTTACCGTGACAAATACATGGAAGCTTCTGATTGGCTTGGATCTGCCATGGACAAATTGGGCATGTGCAGTGACGTCAGAGGCGACAGACATGCCATTGAGGCACAACAACACAAAGTAGAGGTAGGTAGTGGCTTCATCTGATGGCTTCGTGAAGTGGCTTGCTAATGGAATGAATGTATAATTCTGTAACCTTGGCCCTGGTGTTAGATTGTAAGATCAATTAAAAACTATACTCTATCATATACATTTGTATTTCTAAAATTCATTCTAAAGATCCAACTGAAAATTGATTGAAATTAAAAATAATATTTCCATTGTAAAAGATTGGTTTCGAAGCAGAATTGTGTAAAGAGAAAAAGAGAAAAAAATATAAAACTTTCAAAACTCTGGAAGAATATATCACAAATTTATCAACTTATCAAATCGATCTGCTGTGCAAGCCATAATCTAATAAATGTACAAACGCAGTATATTATTATGGATTCATCATGCATTCTTGACAGGAAATTTTCAACACGATGGAAGGAGGCAAAAAGAAATTGCAAGAGGCCCAGCAGAAGGGAGATGTTGTCAGTCCTCAGACATCGGCTCAAGGGCAAGAACTCATCCATGAAGAGTTGTCAATGTTGACCACTGACTATGAAGGGTTTGAGTCTGACCTCAACGACATCAAGCATACTCTCTGTGAGCAATATAACCCATAACATGACATCTAGTTTGTACTGATTACTGTTTGTATTTTCATATTTAGATATTTTCTAGTTGGACTCAGTTTTTCAGATATGAATAGAAATAGAGATTTTACTCTGAGTTAATTAATTGTAAAGATAAATTTTAAAGAATTTTGAATGAAGACTCATTGATGTTCAATTGGAATTTAATCTTATGACAGCAAAATGAATAGTTTAAATATGCATATTCCTATATTCCTATCATGCATATTCCTATATTCCTATCATGCATATTCCTATATTCCTATCATGCATATTCCTATATTCCTATCACATAGCCACTCTTGGAGGTCAGTGGACGGGCTATGAAGAATTTTACGAACAGCTCAGCCATTGGATTAAAGACACAGAGAATGAGATGAAAGCAGACTCTGACATGAAGGCATCGCTGGAACAGAAAGTGGCACAATATAACAAACATAAGGTCAGAACACTTCAGCGTTTTGTTAAAAAATTGCTGCAGCCACTGAATTATTTTCAATTGGTAATGGCTGCAGACTTAAAGGTCTGGTTATATGTCAGGCCAGAGTAAAACTGAACGCCTAAAGTAATTTAAAGATCTGAAAAATTTGGTACTTTGATATATCTAATTCGATCTAATAGCTATATTTTCCTTTTGATATAAAGGTAAGCATACAGCTGTTGTTCTGGACATGCTTACTGAATGCTTATGGTGTTCATATATTGATCTTTTACATAACAGAACTGCCACAACGGAGTCTTAAAGCAGCAACAGGCCTTTGACAACCTTGCTGAACAGGCCCAGATCTTAATGCAGTCCTCTACAGATGGTCGGGTCTCCACACAACTGACACAACTGAGCTCTAGATACTCGGCACTCATCACACTTTCAAAGGTACGATATTATAAAAAATGGATAGGATGGGGAATCATTTTATGTTTTCCTACTTGCTTTTATTTGATTTACAATTTGATGAGATTTTTTCCAAGTACTAATTGGAAGTGATAGTATAAAAATTGATATTGTACTTGGAAATAATTTACTATTAACATTTATGGAGGTAATATAATTTTTTTCCATTATTTATTGAAAGTCATGACTCGTTTGAGCTGTATTATTTCATTAATTTAAATTATAAAAATAAACTGGAACGATAGAACATGTCTTGTGTTTTGACAATAAGGCAAAAAGTCAAAATCATAAAGAAGGAGTTAGCTTTTATTTCTTTGTTTTCTAATCCCATCTGTTATAAGGCAAACAGTCAAAAGCAGTAAAGAAGTAGTTGGGTTTTATTTCTTTGTTTTCTAATCCCATCTGTTATAAGGCAAGCAGTCAAAAGCAGTAAAGAATTAGCTTTTATTTCTTTGTTTTCTAATCCTATTTGTTGGTTTTAAAATCATTCCAGGAAAAAAAAAACTTTTAAAAAAGTCCAATCCAATAATACTATTCACAAAAATGTATGGCATTAGTATGTGTGATTCGTCTTGTCTATTGCAACGCTCTCCAATGGCATGATATTGTTTTTACTACAACCAGGACCTTCTGAAGCGCTATGAGCAGACCGTCCAAGACCACCAGACGTTCAGTGAGGCATTCACAAGGTCTAGTGACTGGCTGGCAGACACCAACCAACGACTAGCTGTTTGTGCTGACACGTCAGGGGATCGGTACACCATCCAAACACAGCTGGAAAGGCTGCAGGTATGTGGTGATTTTTTGTCTTTCAAAACTTGCAGTCAGAATTCAGATGCATGTGTTGGTTCTTGAAATGTTTTGCCAACCATAAACTTGAAATACTGAAATTCAGTTGATTAGTCTCCTATTGGGTAATTTTCTATTTAATGCTTTTTATTAATGAAACTTGCAATTTATCGGAACGTGTGAAGAATTTAGATTATCACTATAAATACCAAAATGAAGATAAAAGGACAATTTGTTTGAATTGATCTCTGAAATTTTTTTTTATTTCTATCTCAGATGTTTGTGAGGGTAAGTTGATTTTGAGAAGTAGTGAATAATTCCATTTGAAATTTGAACTGACCACCACTGTTTTGAACTGTCTTTGTCATGCACGATAGTGCTTCCAAGTGATGGTGATGTGTTGTTGATATGTGTGATTATTGATCAACCAGAAGCCATTTAATATGTTAAATTGTACAGATGGAGAACATACGAGGTATAGCTCAATGTTTAGCACTGCCTTTGTCATGACCTTAACGATTACTTCAAGCTCTGTGCAGAAAACGATCAAGATACGCCGTGCGTTGTGCGTGTGACAGACACACCCCAAATATTACCCTTTACACAAATGACTTATTGCTATCCAGAGTATCGTAAGATTCAATCAAGGAATAAAAATGATCTTGGATTCATTTATCAGCTATACAAATGTAACAAATTGAAAACAAAATGAATATGTTTATGTTGTGTATATCGCATGAATGAAAGAAAGGGAGGAAGAGAGAGAGAGAGAGAGAGAGAGAGAGAGAGAGAGAGAGAGAGAGAGAGAGAGAGAGAGAGAGAGAGAGAGAGAGAGAGAGAGAGAGAGAGAATATGTAGGAGTGAAATATCTGTTAAATGTTATAGTTATCATTTAACGTTATAACAAGTGTAACTAAATGCCAAATTGTCATTTTTATGGACAATAAAGATCTATTATTATTATTATTATTATTATTATTTTATTATTATTATTATTATTATTATTATTATTATTATTATTATTATATTATTATTATTATTATTATTATTATTATTATTTATTATTATTATTATTATTTTATTATTATTATTATTAATATTATTATTATTATTATTAATATTAATATTATTATTATTATTAATATTAATATTATTATTATTATTATTATTATTATTATTATTATTATTATTATTATTATATTATTATTATTATTATTATTATTATTATTATTATATTATATTACCAATGTTAATGTTTTCACAGTGTGTGATGATAACATGTTGTGGTTTGTTTTCTAATAACACCGTTCCCATCTAGTATACTGGTAATACTGGATTTCATTCTCAACATTTTATTTTAAAAGCGGAATGAGGAAAGAAATGTTTCACTGAAGATCACATTATATTTCTTCTGACAAATGTTAAATCTTATAGAGGACAAAGGTAGATTTCTGACAAATATTAAATCTTATAGAGGACAAAGGTAGATTTCTGACAAATATTAAATCTTATAGAGGACAAATGTAGATTTCTGACAAATATTAAATCTTATAGAGGACAAATGTAGATTTCTGACAAATATTAAATCTTATAGAGGACAAATGTAGATTTCTGTCAAATATTAAATCTTATAGAGGACAAATGTAGATTTCTGTCAAATATTAAATCTTATAGAGGACAAAGGTAGATTTCTGACAAATATTAAATCTTATAGAGGACAAATGTAGATTTCTGACAAATATTAAATCTTATAGAGGACAAATGTAGATTTCTGTCAAATATTAAATCTTATAGAGGACAAAGGTAGATTTCTGTCAAATGTTAAATCTTATAGAGGACAAAGGTAGATTTCTGACAAATATTAAATCTTATAGAGGACAAAGGTAGATTTCTGACAAATATTAAATCTTATAGAGGACAAAGGTAGATTTCTATCAAATATTAAATCTTATTGAGGACAAAGGTAGATTTCTGTCAAATGTTAACTCTTATAGAGGACAAAGGTAGATTTCTGACAAATGGTAACTCTTATAGAGGACAAAGGTAGATTTCTGACAAATGGTAACTCTTATAGAGGACAAATGTAGATTTCTAAAGAACAGATCCGCGTGCCACATAACCTCAATTTTTGAAAAAGAAAATAGCAAAAAAAAAAAAAAAACAAAAGAAAGAAAAGAAAGAAAGAAAAAAAAATCGTATTTCCTCACTAACTTTATTATTTAAACCCACTAATGATTTCTTCGATAATCATTTAAATATATTGTTCATGTATATCAACACTTTAAAAAAAAATTTTTTATTTCTTTTTTCAAAAATCATCTTATTTTATTTTTCATCAGGAGTTTGTGGTAGTGAAAGAAGAAGGGCAAATCCTGCTCCACACGGCCGTGACTTGGGGTGAGAAGGCGATGGCGAACACTTCTGTTGAAGGTAGAGAGATTATTAGGTCAAGCCTACAGAAACTACAGAACGATTGGGATGTTATGATCTCTCAGGTAAATTCGACTATAACAACTACATTGAATTGTAAGAAATAAAAAATTTGAGCTTTTATATAGCGCAATATCCACTAAATGTGCTCAAAGCTTTACAATGGGTTCCCTGGCCAACAGCAACATTTAACATTTAGGACGGGACAATGTCTGTTAGGCAATGGCACAATTTTTTTTTGGACAAAGACAACGTTGTTAACAGCCAGGTACTCATTTTACATTTGAGTACAGTGAGAGAATGTGAGTAAAGAGCCTTCTCCAAGGCCTCAACTATGCGCCAAGTGAGGCTTGAACCCAGGACCTTCCGATCCGAAAGTGAGTGTCATACCGCTAGATCACATAACTGCACAATTTTAAACAATCTGAGCAAAGAAAAGTCTAAACTGACAGAAAATTACGGGCATGAATATTTGATAACAGGGATAGGGTTGCGCAGAGGGTCTTTGCTTCATACACAGAATGTACTGAGTTCGATTCCCCACCACGCTGTACGTCCTTGATCAAATCACCTAGCCCTAGCTCACTTTATGCATTGCACTGAGGCTGAAGCCTTGGTTAAATAAAGGGAATTTCATTGTATTTTATTTGTTTGTAATAAGCTGCTGTATCAATTGGATTCAGTAGTCTGATGTCACGCCGCCCGGCAACGGCGGCCATCTTGGTTCTGAACAAAGAAAATCATTACTTTTTATTCTTCATGCTGGCTAGAACTTTTCATATGCCTTGTGATCAGAATGTGTAAAAGTCAAAACATGATCAAATTTATGTTTTTTTTCCTCTGGATACGCTTTTATGCTCGCCGGAAAAATATTTCATACAGGCGTCCGCCATTGTTCCAATAGTTTAGAGCCAGTGTTACTAAGTTACCATGCGTCATTAGGAAGGAAGTGACGTTACGTGATAATGTAAAAAGATGAATTCCTGAAATGAATAATTTTTCTTGTTGTAATTGTAGGTGACAGACACCAAGGTGATGCTGGAGTCTTGTCTTCTTCAATGGAGTGACTACACAGCATCCAACGACCAAGTCATCAAGTGGCTCAAAGACATGGAAAAGAGGCTGAGGGACACACAGCCCAAGGCTGACCTCAGTGAGAAGAAGGCAGAGCTACAGAGGGTCAAGGTAAATCACTCTGTCAACCCCCCACCCCCCCTCCCCCCCAAAAAAAAAATAAAAATAAAAAAAATAAAATTGGCCATAATAATTGCAGAAACTAATTTTTGAGTGTTTATTTCATCACATGTGATGAGTTGCTGTTTTTACTGATTTAAATTTTGTGACCATTCTCCTGGATTTGTTTTGCAATGAATTAATCATGATTTTTGTCATGAAGATTTGTAGGTATCTAATAGGTTTTATTTTTGTTTTGTTTTTGAGCGAACCTCGCAAAGTAGAGTTTTGTTTTCATCTATTAAAATGAGAATTTTCCTGTAAATGTAAAATGTTTAAAAAAAAAAAAGTATCTGGATATATATATTTTTTTAAAGAATAAAAGATATATTAAAGACATCCCCTTTCTCACCAAGAAAAGAAAAAAAAAAAAAAAGAAGTTAAAACAAGCATTTGAAATAATTAAAATTGTCCTTTTCACTTTGTTTGAGACAACTAAAAACTAACCAAAATGAATTTCTCTTGACTATTTCAGGGCATGTACCAAGACATTGTGTCATACGAACAAATGGTGGAATCTGTCAACTCTAAGGCTGCTGATCTGGCCGAGAAGAGTCCGGCCAGTCGGGCCACCATTGACACGTCACAAATCATTGCAAGATACAACAGTGTCAAGGAACAGGCCAAAGTAAGGGGTTTGTTTATGCCGTCTGGTTACACGAGATGTGCTGCAATTTGGGGAGGTCATCAACATGAATGTTTACAAAACATTATTTTGTTTAGTGGTGATAATAATCATTTACGCAAATTTTCATTATAAACCAGATTCTTTGTTATCTGAATCTTAAATACTTACAAACGTACTTTTTAAAATTAAAAATGAAAAACATTCTTCTTCTTCTTCTTCTTCTTCTTCTTCTTCTTCTTCTTCTTCTTCTTCTTCTTCTTCTTCTTCTTCTTCTTCTTCTTCTTCTTCTTCTTCTTCTTCTTCTTCTTCTTCTTCTTCTTCTTTTTTGCTAAAAGCATTAAAAAATAAATAAAGGCAACTGATTTATTTCCCTTCCTCTAGGATCTTTTGGCAAGGAGTGAAGAGAATGTGGCCCACCATCAAGACTTCCACGACAGCTGTAACAGTTTCACTTCTTGGTTACGTATCTCTATAGAAAAGCTAACCACATGCTCTGACACTTATGGAGAGAAATCTGCCATCGAGACAAAGATAGAGAAAGCTAAGGTGGGAAAGATTATATTTTATCGGGTTTCTTTCTTATGCAATACTTAGTTTTGTTTTCTTATGTGTAGAAAAAGCCATATTTACAGCCAGTGTTGGTGACTTAATTAACATGATGCTTTGGCAAAAGGGTTAAAATATGCGTCTTTTAGGCCTATTCCTGTAAGATTCAATCTATTCAGTTTGTTATACGCAGATCAATAAAAATCAAAAGTGAAATGAGAAGCAAAGTCATCACTAGGAGAGGGATTAGAATCTGGTTTGCAAGTGGGTCACTTAATTTCCATGGGTCTTGTTGATGCAGTTGTCAGCTTGTGTTATCTATACACATTTTAGTTATTTCCTTTCTTTCTTTTTTTTTTCTTCACTCCATTAAAAAAAAAAAAAAAAGAAAACACACCATTTAATCCTCTCCTTACCAGCCATTTTCAAGATTTTCCCCAAAACTTCACACTCAACTAACACAAAATATTTTTTTTATCACAAAAGCAATAACATTCTTGAGATACATAATTTCTTTAGCAAAACATGCTCCACAACACACTGTCCATTTTCTTTAAATTTTATGATGTACAAAAGAAATTTGAATAAGAAAAAATGTTGGTTGTATTGTAACGAATGTTAACATGGAGAGTGTTAACACGGTTGCAAGTTAGTTTCCTTTCAGAATGTAGCATGTTGATTTTATGACTGCTATTTATATTTACTTCATATATAAATCACATAGTTGCCAATTATAAAGGGCTATTAATTTTGCTTCATGATTTTAATTGGAAGATTTACTCTTAAATACTTGGCCAGTAAAATCTGTGTTGTAGCTTTCAATTAGGTAGGATTATTCTATCTTTCTTTCCTCCCAAACAGTCTTTGCTTGCCAACCTTAGCGAAGGGACTCAGCGTCTGACTCAAGCCACAAAGGCAGGGGAAGCAACTCTTCCATCCACATCTGCTTCGGGCCAGACCAAGATCCGCCAGGAGCTCCAAGCAATCAACAGGGACTTTGACGAGTTCCGTGTGCAGCTGGTGCAGGCCCAAACTGACCTGGAAAACTGCCAGACTCGCTGGGAAGAGTTTGAATCAAGCTACCAAGAGTTTGGTAACTGGCTCAGAGAGACTGAAGTCCATCTCCGTATGGAGCTTGACCCTAAGGCAACAGTGGAGGAGAAGAAGAAACACTGGGAAGAATATTTGGTGAGCAAAGCCAGACAATTACTTTAGGTCTTATAAAGTTTATGTTCTTGTGATCATATAAATGTTTCTTTTCGAAAAGTTATGTAATCATATGATGTCATATTATCATCGAAATGTTTATTATTGTTATCATTTCAATATCATCATCATCATCATCATCATCATCATCATCATCATCATCATCAGTATCAACAACATCAGCATCATATTTTTCCTCAGCCTTTTTCCTCATCAACATTGTCTAAATTTGTAGAATATAAAGGATAAAACTATACCATTTGTTTCAAGACGTCTCTTGCGTGGAGAAGAACTTCTGATTGTTTATCATTGTGTATGTTTATCATTGTGTATGTTTATCATTTGTATGTTTAGCATTATGTACCATTCTTACAGTTGTACCTAGAGGACGCCATCTCTCACCAAACCTCCCTGGACAGAGTGAGTGAAAAGGCTCAAGCCTTGGTCCAAACCAACGCAGATGCCAAAACCTCCCATGCCATTACACAGCTTACAACCCGATACCACAGTGCCATTGCATTGGCTAAGGTTCGTATTGTTATTTTCATTTGATATAATTGTCACCCCTCGCTTCAATCTGATATTTTGTCGAGGTAGAATCAGGTGATGAACATTGAATTTCAAATCTATGCGATCACATCAGATACAAAATTTGATGGTTTTTAAAAATTCAGTCTTTAAATTGCATTCATTTTGGTTAATTTACTTGGTTACATGTCCTCTTGATGTTTCAACGGCGTATAAAAGTAAAGATTAAATTAAACTGAGCTTTTATATAGAGCATTTTGCACTAGACATGCTCAAAGTGCTTGACTAGGGGTCCCTGGCCAACAGCAACAATTAACATGTAGGACGGGACATGACGCCTGTTAGGCGATAATATAATTTTTTCGGACAGAGACAGAGCTGTTAACGGCCAGGTACACATTTTACACCTGAGTGCAGTTAGAGAATGTGAGTAAAGAGCCTTTTCCAAGGACTCAACCATGCACTGAGCGAGGCTCGAACCCAGGACCTTCCGAGTGTCATACCACAAGACCACATAGCCACACATGTAAGGCTGACACAGTAGATCTCCAACCGTCACGGTCTGCCGCCATCTTTGACATCTGTCCCCATGTCCATTTCTGGGCTTTCGTTTCACAGTCCTCCACGTCTCCAAGGGAGGTTACCCTCATCTCCTTTATCCCTGCGGGTTCCATCTGAGGACAATCCTTTGAATAGCATCATGGTATATCTGGAGGCCAGCCCACCTCCATCTTCTTCTCTTCACAATGCTGGCTCTAGCCTTGTTCTTTTCATCAAGTCACTATTTGTTTCGTTGATTAAATGCATATCACTTTTACTGGAATCAAAGATTTACGCTAGGCAGTAAGATAATTGATATATATCTATTCACCGATTTAGCTTTTGCTGTTGTTTTGAATTCTTGTTTTGTATTATTCTCTGTCTTTTTTATTATTAAATATAAGTTGGGAATATGACATAAAAAAAAAAATGGAAATGTTTTTTGTCTGGAAATAAACGAATTTTATGGTACTTGTAATGACAATAGATGTATTTAGAGCATTTAAGCTAAAACAGAACCGCATTTAAAATTAGTTACTTTAAAATCTGTAATCTGAAAAAAAAATTCAAAATAACTGTTACCAAAACTTATTATAATAAATAATTTTTCACTTTTGGATCTTTTTCATAGGATATAACAAACAACCTGGAAAACTACTACAACACTCACAAACTGTACAAACAAAACCACCACTTGTTTATTGATTGGCTGAGGGAGACCAAACTACGTTTGAAGACAGTCAATGATGACAGAGGCACTAGAGATATGGTACACAGCAAACTGTTGGAAGTCGATGTAAGTCATCACTGAAAATATTGCCTAATTTTTTCTCATAACAAATAGTTGTTTTTAAAAAAAATCAGAAATAGAAATAATAAGCGTATTGATGGATTCTTTTGTGTTCAATTCATAGCTTTGTTTAAACAACTAATTTAAATGGTCGTGTTTCGGTTGTAATAATTTATATTATATCATAAGTTTTAAAGTAAGATTTCCTTGTTTACTGCCTTATCCACGTTCTCAGTTATCATTTCAAAGACTACAGATTAAAGCTATTCATCTGCACTTTTATTGGATTTCACTCAAGTGTGTAACTATTCTGTTTTTCTACAGGAAATTCAGGGAGCCCTGGATCAAGGTCACACCATCCTGCGTACCGTACTGGACAGCTGTGAGAAGACTGTCCCCAACACCAACCAGAAGGGAGTTCATACTATCAGGCTTGAGGCAGACACCGCCAAAGCTGACTACGAGAATATTCTCACACAAGTGTCACAGGTGAGATCTAAGATAATGATTTGGGGGTTATAAAAGATTTCCAGTAAATGAGAATTTCATGACAGGCTATGTGGTCTAGTGGTATGACACCAGCTTTTGGATCGAAAGGTCCTGGGTTCGATCCTCACTCGGCGCATAGTTGAGTCCTTGGAAATGACTCTTTACTCACATTCTCTCACCGTACTCAGGTGTAAAAAGAGTACCTGGCCGTTAACAGCGTTATCTTTGTCTGAAAAAAATTTGTCATAGTGTCTAACAGGCATCATAATCGTCCTACATGTTAAATGTTGCTGTTGGCCAGGGACCCCTTGTAAAGCGTTTTGAGCACATTTAGTGGATATTGCGCTATATAAAAAAGCTCTTATGTGGTCAACAAGATGTGAATATTTGACTGCATTCAATCCAGTTGGATCCAATGCCTGCCTATCATACAAATGTTTAATAAAGATAATAGTGTAATAACTCATCCGACCTAACATGTTAAAAGACAAAGGTTCAATAAATGACAATGTTTCCAAATTGTTGATAATGTTCCAATACAAGTGTAAAGAGGAACAGAAATGAGATCTTTATACATTTTATTACTGATCTGATTTAATAGTTTAAAAGACAAAGGCTCAGCGCACGATAATGACTTTAAACTGTTTATCATCTTCCAATACAAGCCTTGTAGATGAGCACACAAAAAATGAACACATTGTTACTGTATGCATTTCAGGTGAAACGAAGCCTAGAGGGAGCATTGGCCCATAATGATGAGTTTGAACACCAATACCAGAATTTTGCTGATTGGTTGACAGAGACAGAGAGGAGGCTTGGCTCCAGCATGGAGTTAAAGGCAGATCTTCCAGAGAAACGGTCTAGTCTGGAGAAATATAAGGTAAATCATTATTTTGGCAACAGGTCTAGTCTGGAGAAATATAAGGTAAATCATTATTTTGGCAATAGGTCTAGTCTGGAGAAATATAAGGTATATCATTATTTTGGCAATAGGTCTAGTCTGGAGAAATATAAGGTAAATCATTATTTTGGCAATAGGTCTAGTCTGGAGAAATATAAGGTATATCATTATTTTGGCAATAGGTCTAGTCTGGAGAAATATAAGGTAAATCATTATTTTGGCAATAGTAGAATTTCAAAAGTGAAAATATGAGTATTGTGTCATAGACTTCATCTTTTACCTAATATATTATAATTGCTATAATACTTTTTTTTTTTACATGAGATAATTTTTGATGGCAATCATGTTACCTACCAGATATCTTCTACCTTCTCCCTTCCAAGATAAATTATGTTGATTGATTTACCAATAGTTAATTGCCTTGGGTTTGTTAAATACATTTCTCTTTTTCTACGTCTTCATATTTAACACACGACAAGCAGACTTGTTGTTTAGATTTTATTGCTTTGACAGAAATGTACAAGGTACTCAACAGCTAGTGTTATTTTTTTTCTCTCGTTAAATTTATTTATGGCTCTTTTTTCTGTCTAAGAGAATTGGGGAAACTTTTCAATTTAAACAATCTTTTAATGTAAGCATAAATATTATTCAGTGAATTAAACTCCAAAATTTGAAGAGTTCTTTGTGAAAGAAGTGATTTAGAAAATGTGATTTTTGTATAAATTAAGCACCAATGAACAATAAAAATAAAATGTATGGCTTAGCCAATCAAATGTTTGTTCGTCTTATTCACGACAATCAACCTGTTTGTCACACCAGGCAATTCAAGCAGATATCTGTATGGCTTAGCCAATCAAATGTTTGTTCATCTTATTCACGAAAATCAACCTGTTTGTCACACCAGGCAATTCAAGCTGATATCTGTATGGTTTAGCCAATCAAATGTTTGTTCATCTTATTCACGAAAATCAACCTGTTTGTCACACCAGGCAATTCAAGCTGATATCTGTATGGCTTAGCCAATCAAATGTTTGTTCATCTTATTCACGAAAATCAACCTGTTTGTCACACCAGGCAATTCAAGCAGATATCTGTATGGCTTAGCCAATCAAATGTTTGTTCATCTTATTCACGAAAATCAACCTGTTTGTCACACCAGGCAATTCAAGCAGATATCTGTATGGCTTAGCCAATCAAATGTTTGTTCATCTTATTCACGAAAAAACAACCTGTTTGTCACACCAGGCAATTCAAGCTGATATCTGTATGGCTTAGCCAATCAAATGTTTGTTCATCTTATTCATGAAAATCAACCTGTTTGTCACACCAGGCAATTCAAGCCGATATCTGTATGGCTTAGCCAATCAAATGTTTGTTCGTCTTATTCACGAAAATCAACCTGTTTGTCACACCAGGCAATTCTAGCAGATATCAACGCCCACAAAGACGTCTTAGATCGCCTTGAAGAAAAAGCAAGTCTGGTCAAAGATGCTGCTCCTAAAACCAAGATCTCAGACTTGAGACAACATTACGTTGGCCTCTTGGAAAAGAGCAGGGTAAGGGAAAGTAAAACTGAGCATTGTTTACCTCACATCAATTGCCTTTAATTTGGACAATAAAGATTATTATTATTATTATTATTATTATTATTATTATTATTATTATTATTATTATTATTATTATTATTATTATTATTATTATTATTATTATTATTATTATTATTATCATTATTATTATTATTATAATCGAGTTGATTAACCCTCTCCCTACCAGACATTTTTAGAATTTTTCCCAAATTTCACACCCACCCAACACAAAAGTTGACATTTCTTACTCAAACAGAAAAGCAACAAGCACATTCTATACATAATATTGTTCGACAATATTGTGAGCTCTATTACAGAATGTCAAGTTTATATAGCTATAGCAAAAAGAAATGAAATCTGGATGAAAAAAGTGACGGTTGCATCGTAACAAATGTGACGATTTTCCAATAAGTGGTAAGGAGAGGGTTAAAGAATTTATAATACAAGTGATGCTGCTTGCAACTCGTGGAAGTCATTAAATGTAAACAATCAAAAGAAAAAAAAAGACAGAAGACAAAGACTGATGATTAGGATGTTTTGGGTTTTGCAGCGTCAACAGAACCTGGTGAATAAGACACTCAAAACCAATGTCAGATGAGAGGGAGATGTTTTATCAAGGCCTTCCTTTCACCTTGCAGTCATCTTTAGTTACTGTTTTGTTCATTGTATTTTTGTTAACATAGGGGGAAACCCGAAACATCCTAAGTTTTTTTTTGGTCTTTTGGAGTTGAGTTGATGCTTGTCATCTATTTTTTTTTTCATTGTTATTCTCGAAAAATGGTGTAAGATTTTAGAATATCTAAACCCCTTACATCCTCCACAAAAAAAGCAGAATACAATAAAATTTATTGTTTTTTCTCACTATTTCAGGCTGCCGTGAAGAGTGTGGACGAGCAAGTTGTCGCTCATGAAGAATACAGAAAGTCTTACATCGGCTGTCTTGACTGGCTGGCCAATACCAAGCACAGACTACAACGATTAGCGGATTACTCAGGAGACAAGAGGACTCTTCAAGACAGGCTTCATCAGCTCAGGGTACTAAAAAATTTATTTCACCTTATTCATTGGGCCATTTTTTTTCCCAAGACTTTATCTCTAGAAAAGACTGACGCTTCTTGTTCAATGAAAAAAGATGAGATAACAACAGCAGGGCTCAAACTGGCTGCCCAAAGTGAAAGTGCTATACTTTATTCACTTGCCCGTGTATTGAATGTGATAACTTGATTCATGAAAGACACAATCAGTAAAGAAAGATAAATATGATTAGAAGAGTAATAGGTAAAGGATTTTTGTGATGCGACGAATAAAATACCTTTAAATACTGTAAACTAATATTTGGTTATATAGTTGCCAAATTTGCTGAATTGATTTTTATCATTCAATAAAATTATTTATCTTTTGAAAAGCTTTCTTTTGAAGCTATTTACTTCTTGATCACATAATAATAATAATAATAATAATAATAATAATAATAATAATAATAATAATAATAATAATAATAATAATAATAATAATAATAGTGATAATAATAATAACAGTGATAATAATAATAATAATAATAATAATAATAATAATAATAATAATAATAATAATAATAATAATAATAATAATAATAATAATAGATAATAATAATAATGATGATAATAATAATAATAATAATAATAATAATAATAATAATAATAATAATAATAATAATAATAATAATAATAATAATAATAATATGAATGATAATAATAATAATAATTCCCTTAATTCCTCCCCATGGAGAAATGTGTCTTTAGGGTCTATTCCAAGGGAAGACTGGAATAACCCAGGTGTCAGCCGCAGTGCAGCACCGCAAACTGACCTAGGGTGATGTGACTTGCTCAAGGCCACACAGCGCAGTGGGTGATCGAACTTGGTATCTTTTTGGGTACGAGGCAAAGACTGTAAAACTGAGCCACGCTGTCACATATCGTTATTGTCACTCAATTTATTTTACTATGAAGGTAAATGAAAGAACACATTTGAAAGATTGTCACATGATTGACTGTGAAGGCAGGTGATGAGTGTGAAGTAAACTTTGTGAAAAGGAATATTTTGGAACATTTTTTTTTCTGGTGGTATTTTTCTTTTTAGGATTTCAAAATGGACCTTGGTCAAGGTGAGGAAATGATGAAACGAACCGCTGACCTTGGAGAGAAGGTGTGCCGCACCACGTCAGCCCGAGGTCAGGCTGTGATCCAGAAGGAAGTTGACAGTCTGCGAGATGACTGGGCCTCATTCACATCGGCCTTGGCCGATGTTGGCCACAATCTGGAGGCTTGCATTGCCAACTGGATGGAACTGGACGATGAGCAGATGGCATTCATCCAATGGCTGGAGCGCACCGATGCCAGACTGAAGACGTACCTGGAACCGAAGTCTAACTTGGCCAGGAAGAGAACACAACTGCAAGAAGGAGAGGTAAAGTACAGCTACGCGGTCTTGTGGCATGACACTGACCTTTGGATTGGAAGGTCCTGGGTTCGAGACCTGCTCTGAGTGGGTCATAGTTGAGTTCTTGGAAACGGCTCGTTACTGACGTTTTGTCACTGTACTCTATATCTAAAACGAGTACCTGGCTGCTACTAGCATTGTCAATGTCGGAAAAGTAACTTTAATATCGCCTAACAGGCATTATTATGTCGTGTCCTTCATATTAAGTGTTGCTCTTGGCTAAGGAACCCCTGTAAAGCGCTTTGAGCATGTTTAGTAGATGTTGCACTATATAAAAGCTCAAATTGGCACCTTTCATACACACTTGTTCAGATCTATATTAAAGCTGGAGGTTTTTATTTTATTTTATTTTTTCATATGTCATGGGGATAAGATGGCAGGGGACGTAACTCTGTGATAGGTTTGAGCTGGTGTTTATCAATTCTTTTATTTTTGGATGGTAAGATTAAAAGACATTTTGATTTTGTTTCAAAAAGTGTGATGTGTTTTACTATTTTCTTTGCCTTATAGTCTATTTTTTTTGTCTGCAAAAAAAAAACACTCAAAAACAACCTCCAATAAATGTGAAGATGTTTTAAAAATTATCAAAAAAAAAAGAAAAAAGAAAAGTAATATAATGTCATGTCACCTGCCATTCCTGTTTAAAGACCACCACTTACAATTTTGTCCACGTGTAGGACTTGTATGACGACATTTTGGCTCACAAGTCAGAGCTGAACAAAGTGAGGGACACGGGTGAAGCCATCGCTCAACGCAGCAGTGATATGCGAGTATCCAACAATGTCATGCAACTCTCCACCAAATACCAGGCTCTGACCTCATCGGCAAAGGTAGGTATACGAAACGTTGTATGGGGCTAATAACAAAAATCAAACAATTAATTTGATGGGTTCTATCATCCTACCTTTACTGTCCTTTTTACCTGATATCAATTATATCTGTTTTAGATGTCTCATATTTATAACTTTCAAATGTCAGGATGAGATGGGCATGTGCAGAGAATGTCATAAAGAAAATATAAATATAGTGAAATTAAGATAGAGTTAAAATGACTGCCATTACAACCAATTTTTTTTATTTTTTTCCGCAGTATTTTGTTTGAGGGGAAATTTCTTTGCTATTGTTTTGTTTTTTAAAATTTGTTTTGTATTGATGTTTTTGTTTTGTTTCTCTCTATCCCTCTTTCTCTCTCTCTCTCTCTCTCTCTCTCTCTCTCTCTCTCTCTCTACCTCATTCTCTCTCTCTCTCTCTCTCTCTACCTCACTCTCTCTCTCTCTACCTCATTCTCTCTCTCTCTCTACCTCCCTCTCTCTCTCTATCTCTCTCTCTCTCTCTCTCTCTCTCTCTCTCTCTCTCTCTCTGTTTTCTATCATATTCCAGAATTTCTATGAAAACCTTTTTAAAAAAATTATCACATGAAACCCCGCTCTTATCATTACTCCATTTACGCCGTACTAATTTGAATAATAATCTATTTTTAAAATTCAATATTACAGGGTGTGGTAACCAAGCTGAAGGATAACGTCAACGACCATAAACTATACGACGAGGCCCTTGATAGTGCTGCCACCTGGCTCAAGTTGATGAACAAACGGGTGGAGGCGTGCAGTGACTCGTCTGGTGACTGGCACGCCATCCAGGACAGGATTGAAGACATCAAGGTAGGAACTGGTCCAAAAAAAAAAAAGTCTCCCCTGTCCCAAACCCCTCTACTAGAACTTTATAAAAAAAGTCTCCCCTGTCCCAAACCCCCTACTTGAATATTATATATATAAAAAAAAAAGAATACTGGGGATGTACGAGCTTTCGGAAGGCCTCCAATATTTCAGTGATTCTAAAAGTGCTTTGTTGATAAATGACTGATATAAAATATAGATAAATATAAGAATAGGATCGCCCTTCGTCTCTACCCTCCCCCATTCCTCTTCCCCCTCCCCCCCCCCCCCAAAAAAAAAAGAAAAAAAATTCTTCTTGAGATCGAGATTTAACCCTGTACCTTCTACTGCGGTCGTGTTATCCATATCCTCAACGTGATTGCATGGGGATGGGACCTTCTTGTCATCTTGTCAAGTTTGTATTCATACAAACGTTTACAAACATCCTATAGAAACATTTGAGAATATTTATTGGTATTATTTAATCATGAAAAAAAAACAAACGAAATAGTGCTGGCTCCCTCATTTTGGCGAGACGGCTCTTCAGGTGAAGAAACAAAATCAAACAGGCTCAAAACCAATGACCAGTGATGCCAAATCTCCGGTTTCACCGGAAAAAACTCCGGTCTGGAGCCAAAAATTCCAGGCTCCGGGCACCTTCCGTCAAATTCCGGTGAGGTCAATTTGTTCCAAGGATCCCCCCCCCCCCCTTCCAACCACCACATCATCATCACTGCCACTAGTATTACAACCATCATCACTACCACTACTACTGCAATCACCACCACCACATCATCATCACTACCACTACTACTACAACCACCACCACCACATCATCAGTACCACAACTACTACTAAAATCACCACCACATCATCATCACTACCACAACTACCATCACTATTACAACCACCACCACCACATCATCATCACTACCACTACTACTGCAACCACCACCACCACATCATCATCACTACCACTACTACTGCAACCACCACCACCACATCATCATCACTACCACTACTACTGCAACCACCACAACCACCACATCATCATCACTGCAACTACCACAACTACTACAGCCACCACAATCACATCGTCATCACTACCACTATTACTGCAACCACCACCACCACCACATCATCATCACTGCAACTACTACAACCACCACTACCACATCATCATCATTACCACTACTACTACAACAGCTACCAGCATCTCATCATCTTTACAGCTACTACTACAACCACAACCATATCATCACTACCACTACTACTACAACCACCATTACATCGTCATTACCACTACTACTACTACCAACACCACCACATCATCACTACCACTACTACTACTACAACCACCACCACCACATCATCACTACAACTATCACTACTACTACAACCACCACCACCACCACATCATCACTACCACTACTACTACAACCACCACCACCACATCATCATTACCACTACTACTACAACCACCACCACATCATCATCATCACTGCAACTACCACTACTACTACAACCACCACTCTCACATCATCATCACTACCACTACTACTACAACCACCACCACCACCATATCATCACTACCACTACTACTATAACCACCACCATCATCACTACTACTACTATAACCACCACCACCACATCATCACTACCACTACTACAACCACCACCACCACCACTGCATCATCATTACCACTGCTACTACAACCACCACCACCACATCATCACCACCACTACTACTACAACCACCACCACCACATCATCATTACCACTACTACTACAACCACCACCACATCATCACTACTGCTACTACTACTACAACCACCACCACCACATCATGATTACCACTACTACTACTACAACCACCACTACCAGTTCATCATCACTACCATTTGTACTACAACCATCATCACCACCACATCATCATCATCATCACTACCACCACCACTACTACAACCACCACCACATCATTATCACTACCACTACTACTGCAAGCACCACCACCACCTCATCTTCATCACTACCACCACTGCTACTACTACAACTACCACCACCACCGCCACATCGTCATCACTACCACTGCTACTACATCCACCACCACCACATCATCATCACTACCACTACTACTACTACTTCAACCACCACTACAACATCATTATCATCACTACCACTACTACTACAACCACCAGCACCACATCATCATCACTACCACTACTACTACAACCACCAGCACCACATCATCATCACTACCACTACTACTACAACCACCACCATCACATCATCATCACTACCACTACTACTACTACAACCACCACTACAACATCATCATCATCACTACCACTACTACTACAACCACCAGCACCACCTCATCATCACGACCACTACTACTACAACCACCACCACCACATCATCACTACTACTACTACTACTACTACTACTACTACTACTACTACTACTACTACTACTACTACTACTACAACCACCACCACCACATCATCATCACTACCACTACGACTACAACCACCACTACCACATTATCATCACTACCACTACTACTACTACTACAACCACCATCACCACATCATCATCACTACCACTACTACTACAACCACCACTACCACATTATCATCACTACCACTACTACTACTACAACTACCACTACAACATCATCATCATCACTACCACTACTACTACAACTACCAGCACCACATCATCATCACGACCACTACTATTACAATCACTACCACCACCACAACATCATTACCACTACTACTACAACCATCACCACATCATCACTACTGCTACTACTACTACAACCACCACCACCACATCAGCATCACTACCACTACTACTACAACCACCACTACCACATTATCATCACTACCACTACTACTACTACAACTACCACTACAACATCATCATCATCACTACCACTACTACTACAACCACCAGCACATCATCATCATCACGACCACTACTATTACAATCACCACCACCACCACCACAACATCATTACCACTACTACTACAACCACCACCAATCATCACTACTGCTACTACTACTACAACCACCACCACCACATCATCATCACTACCACAACTACTACAACCACCACTACCACATTATCATCACTACCATTTGTACTACAACCACCATCACCACGACATCAACATCACTACCACCACTACTAAAACCACCACCACATCATTATCATCACGACCACAACTACTACAACCACTATACCACAACCACATCATCATCACTACAACAACAACCACTATCACATCTTCATCATTACTACCACTACTACAATAACCACCAGCACCACATCATTCTCACTCCCACCAGTACTACAATCTCTGCCATTAGGTTTTGGCGCTTTACTTCATTTGAAATAAGGAAACTTTGGGATTGTATTTGGCAATGTGTTTATGTATCATAATATAATTCTAATCTGTTATCTATTTAGAACTATACAATATGTAAACACAATGCCAAATACCATTCCAATTCCTTTTTCTTGTGTGCGGAAATTCCTCTTTCGGCATTGAAATTCCTACGAGTGGTGTCTGAAACTCCTGTGAGCCAAATTTAAAGTTGGCGTCTCTGCAATGACCTTGAAAATTGTTAAATAATAAACATACGATGAATAATACATACATGAATTCACATAATGATGATTGGTTAGTGGGCTATTTTTGTTATCAAGGCTAAACTTTGGCAATCAATTCAATCTTCTTAAATTGTTGACAAATGAGTTTGTCTATGTCAAGGGTTATGTATCTTGTATTGTTTGATAAATTTACATAGTATTCCTTTATTTCACGATCTAAATCTGTTTGTAAATGACAGGATGTGACTGCCAGCATGGATGAAGGACTCCAAAAAGTCAACTACGTCTGTGATCAAGCAGAAAAGATTCTCCCTCACACCTCCCTGGAAGGCAAGAAGCTGATAGAGGAACAGGTCACCGATCTGACCAATGATTGGGAAAAACTCAACGCTGCCATCGCCGAATGCACTGCCATGCTGGAAGGTGTACAACAGAGATGGCACGAGTATGAACAGTATTATGGCAGCATTGTCAAGTGGTTGGCAGATACAGAGAGCTCACTCAAGCCCGCCCCGGAACAGTGTGCTCAAGTACCTGAACGCAAAACACAATTGGACAAATACAAGGTAAGGTTTAGTCTTTTCATTTGTTCTGTTGTGATAAAGTTTTTATCTTGCTTATTAGATTTTGAATGAAGAAGTATTAGAGCAAGATGAAACTAAAAGGTTACTAATTTTTACAATAAGAAAAAGACAAATGCAATTTTAGGGCACATAAATCAACATAAATGTATTGAACATCTTGCTCTCACAGGAAAGATAGAAGGTTAAGAGTAAAGGTAGACCAAGAAAAACATATTTGAATAGTTTTAACAGCTGGGTGACAAAGAAAGAGAAGAGAAATATTAGTTTTGTGAGGCTATCTGATCAGAGAGATGAATGGGGTACCATGATCACCGATGTCTGGCACAGACTTGGTACTTGAAAAAGAAAAATTCGTTTTTGATACGATTTTTATGAATAATTTCTTAACTCTCTCTTGACCAACCATCGGCAACTGCATTCGTTTGTTCTGATGCATCCTAT
This sequence comes from Berghia stephanieae, assembly GCF_034508935.2. NCBI lineage: Eukaryota > Metazoa > Mollusca > Gastropoda > Nudibranchia > Aeolidiidae > Berghia > Berghia stephanieae. The sequence goes on along the minus strand of NC_088360.1, from coordinate 22,835,999 downwards.
ATCTTTCTTAGTCATATTTTTATTTCTCATTAAATTTTTTGAAAATAAATTTTCGTTATGGATCTCAGAACAAACACTTTGTTGTAGAGTTTATTTTTCGGACAAAAATTTTATAACACATGTACATTTTGCTTTTACTTTTCATTTTAAAAAATAATGTTTGTTTCGGGTGGATATTGCATTCCAGAGGAAAATTATGGTGATGTCTGGTAAGCTGAGGGTTAAGTGATTTTCAATATATATATATTCAAACTTGAATGCCACTAAATGTGAAGCAATTGGTTCCATTACTTCTTATAACTGAGGATTTGTACATACTTTAAAAATCATGAACTGTCGTAATTAAAATAAACATATATTTTATTAATGGCACAGTTTACAAAATACTAATACTTTACTCATCTGTTTCTTTAACATATCCTTTTTCTGCTTGCCAATAAATTTTGGTCAATCTTTCAATAATTTGAATTAAACTGCTATAATTAATGAAATTTTATGTCATTCTTTTTTTCAATGTACATGTTGATGTGTATTATTGACATTTTGGAAGCTTGGAGACTCATGGAGAGTTTTAAGTTATCAGATTCCAAAACCATAATTTTCTATAATAATCCTTAGGAGCCTTTTTATATTTTCTTGCTATATTTATAATTTTCAAATTCAATTCCTGAATTTTCTAACGTTTTCGCCCTTTCAGATGATCTTGGCAGACGTGGACAACCATCGCAGACTTGTGAATGAATTGGCAGACAGAGTAGCCAATCTGGAGGCTCTCACAGACTACCCTGGTGTCGCTGATTCTCTGGCAGACGTACAAGAAAGATATTCTAAATTGGTGGACAGGGCCAAGGTCAGTGGTAGTAGTAGGTCTTTAGTCACATTGGTGTTAGATGCAATGATAAAACGTTTTGTAATTTATATTGCTTTTTCTGGAAATTACTATAAGGCAAGTAATCACTCAATGATATGCCACACTCCCACTGGTTGAAATGCCTTTAAAAATTCTGTTGTAGAGCCTTCTTGACTCTAGAATTGATGTGGAGATGCCTTTGGAATAACCCAATTCGTGTTTAATTCGTGAATTAAAAGCATTTTAAAAATAGATTAAAATACAGAGCCTTAAATTAATTTTTTTGCTGGCCACAGATTTTGGACATATCGTTGGACAACTGTGATTTCATCATTGTCAGACCTAAGTTGTTTTGGACATTCTAAAAAAAAAAAAATAATTAAAAAAAAAAACAAAAAAAAAAAATAAAAAAAAAAAAAAAGTTCCCTTCATTCATCCCCAAGGGGAAATTTGTCTTTAGGGTCTATTCCAAGGGAAGACTGGAATAACCCAGGCATCAGCCGCAGAGCAGCGCCGCAAAGTGAGCTAGGGCGAGGTGACTTGCTCAAGGCCACACAACGTAGCGGCGGGTGATTGATCTCAGTACCTTTCGGGTAGGAAGCAAAGACCGTACCACTGAGCCACACTGCCCCTAAAATAGCGAAATAGCTGTTTTGTATTTGTATACAGCATCATGGCTATGTTATGCATTGAAATGATCTTTTAATCTGATTTCATCTGTGTATTTCCACAGGACATTGTCGAGATGCTCCAGAGAGGCTACGACGAGCACCTGTCATTCCAAGAATCCCAGCAAGACTGTGAGAAATGGTTACTCAGCATGTCTTACAAACTCATGTCTCACAATACCATGAACGTATCCAGCATGGAGCTCACTAACCGACAGATTGACAAACACAGAGTGAGTTTGGTCAATGAATTTTATATTTTAAAAACATTTTTGACGATCTAGATATCGTTGCTTGTTGTTCTTATGCTGTATTTCAGATAATAAAGACTCGAAGCAAATTTTTAAAATGTTTAATTCATATTGATGTCTTTCCTAGTATGAGGCAATTTTAGTAAAAAATTGAACAAAAATGCATTTATTCTATATATAGTTCGAAGATGACGTCACTCAGGCCTTTGTTATTGTTTTTTGCCATCCATGTTTATGAGTAATTCTCACTAAACCGTGTTAACCGGACTATAAACGTTCATCTTTACACACAGTTTTGTGTGTTGGTCCGTTATACTTCGGGATGGCAATGTTATGAGTTTCTTAGCCAAGCACATACTATCTATAATTGTGCTTTTTTTGGCCGCCTTATTTTCACGAGAAGCACATCATGTATTGTAAAAATCTTTTAAAATGATGAACTTTTCAACTTGTCTCTGTATCTTGTTATTTTATCTGTAGATCTGAAGCATTAATGTTCATATAGGGCCGACATTTTAAAATAGTATTACGAACCTGATTCAAAATTGAATTGTAAGCTTAAGACTAAAATTTGAGTTGAAATAGATGCCTTCAATTAAGAGAGTGAATTTTATTTCTTTAACTTGAAAATCTTAAATCTTCAAATATATCTGATCATTTTGACCTTGAACTCTTTCTTATCCAGTTCTTTCCAACTTATGCCAGATTAACACAGTTGGCCAAATATATTATATGTTTTGTGCCACTGTTTGAATATACTTATTATATCTATTTTAAGGTGCTGCTCCGAGAGATTGAAGACTACCGCCTCACACTGGACTCTGTAAGTCGTCTAGGTCAACAGCTCATCCTCAGCAATCCTCGAGCTCCACGGCTGGCCACAACCGTCCAGGCTCAGCTGACCAACCTGGAGGAGAGCTATCTCAACCTCCAATCCACTGCCCACCAAATCAGGGTAAGTTATAACCCCTACTCATTTTACCCATGTACACACCAATGATAAGATGATATCATATTATTCTACGAGTCCTGTTTGTCGTGTTGGATATTACAGGGCTGTGTGCTATTTATAGAAAAGTCTTTTCCCGTGCCATTTTCAAACATTTTAAAACGTTTTTTCCCCTTTTTTTGGGGGGGGGGGGGGGGGGGGGGGATGAGAACAAACTATCTCTTTTTTTCCACAACTAATACATTAAAAATAAACTTTAAGGTTATTTTATTGAAAATAACTTTGTTGTAATATTTTTATTTATCTCTTTGCAATCAACTTAATTGTCTGTTGTCGAAAATGCCATCTACAAATCACCCATGATTTTTCTTTTTGGTTTTAAATTAAAATTTAAATGTCTGCTAGCTTTCATCGCATAATTTGACATGACAGGCTTTCCACACGCAATCTGTCGCATTCATCCCTGGCTGCTTTAACTGTTTTCTTGTTGTGGTGGTCTGGTAGATTCTCACTACAACACTGCAGACTAATTCGTTCAGGAATAATCTTAACTCATTTTGAATGTCTCTAAAATATAACTTTTTTCCCCATCCCGTCATTCGTCATTCGCACACAATTTCTCCCAACAAACGCGTTCTTATACTGTAACCAAAACATTGTCTATGTCGTTTTTGAGATGTGAATCGATTATGAAGATTATATTCATACAGTAATTGCTGGAAAAATATGATTAACTTTGTGTATTCCTCTCTTCAGAGGTTACAATTGTACGGTTCTACAACTCGTATGGGAGCTCAGTTTTCTCTTTATGAGAAACTGGTATCAAGATGGAAACCCCCATCCTTCTCAAAATCAACCAGCAAACGTCGTTTCTTATACAAACATAACACTTCCACTTCAATAACTTCGAAGTCCAGCTATGATGATGATGATGAAGAGGATGATGAAGACGATGATATGAGGGAGGAGGACAGTCAAACGTTCTCTCCTTCCTCTTCGTGTTGTTCTCTATCCTCCTCTGTATCTACCAAAGGGGTTTTAAAGCATAAAACAGGGAGGCTAAATTATAGGTAATGCTGAATGGATTTGAATGAGACACTCTCCTTTAACGCACGTGTTGTGATCCTTTATAATCAAGACACAATCACTTTGTTTTGAATAACAACATACATTTCCAATCAATATTTCTATTCTTTTAATAAGTAGGAAAATGTATCGTATCTTAAATTTCTTTGTGTATGATAAATATTTAAAAAATCAATTTCTTTTTTTGCAAGTGCTCTCCTTCTAACCAAGTGTTATCAAACAACATTTTGGCTTAATATCAAACAACATTTTGGCTTAATTTCAAACAACATTTTGGCTTAATATCAAACAACATTTTGGCTTAATATCAAACAACATTTTGGCTTAATTTCAAACAACATTTTGGCTTAATATCAAACAACATTTTGGCTTAATTTCAAACAACATTTTGGCTTAATATCAAAAAACATTTTGGCTATTTTTCAACCCGGAATGGAATGAGCTTTGATAATTATTTCTAAAATACTCTGGAGTTTCAGAATATAAATAAGATTCTTTTGAGTTTCATAATTTAATCTTCATGTTAAATGGACTTAATGAATAATAAATGTTGACTGCACCCTCACGCTTTTGCTTTGAATGAACTTCACCTCCCACCTTATACTTTGTATGGATTTTCATCTTCTGCAAAAGAAATATTGAAACATGATTACAAAAAGAAAAGAGGAATTAAAAAATCTTTCCGACAAAAGAAAATCATTTGACAGTGGTTCATTTTCTATGATTTACAAAAATAATTAATAAGCTATAATGTCCATATCTTGCGGTTATATAAAAATAATCTTTAGCGTAAATTAAAAAAAAAAAAAATCAAATTGAATATTAAAAATACATAAAAATTCTGTCTTCTAGGGATCTCAGTTATTATTTAGAATGACAGAATTTCCAAATCCTGAAAATAAAGTAGCTCACAAAGACTCTGGATGCAAAACGTAACAACTTTCAGCAGGTCTCGCTTCAATACGGGTAACAAGTACATCGATTTCCAAATGGAGATTAGAGTATTTTCACTCAGACGTTCTACGTTCTCTGTTTATTGTTTGAAGGTGGCACAGGCAACTTTGGTTCCATAGACATAATAATATCAGGATTTGGGGCTTGATCTGCATAGCTGTGTTTGATCCCCCCCCCCCCACTCCCATCTTATAAATATTTCATGTATTTTTATTGAATGAAGGATCCCAAATTGGCCGTCTGCAGCTGCTTAAGCATCCCACCCGTCACGTTTTGTCGTAGTTATTTTTCCCATTTAAGTTCACGCACCCTTTTTTTCTTTTTAATAACAAATTTAAATTAACATTTTAAACCCTGTTTGTCTGCACCAATGCAGAGCTAACACGACTGGCTCTTTGGGCAGAGGGATGCTTTTCTTCTTCTCATTTTTCAATATTTTAAAAATACCTGTCATAAATCAATTTAATTAAAAACATTTTTCAAGTAAAAGCTTTTTTTAGGAGTAAGTTTTTTTTTTTTCATGTTTCTCAAAGACGTGTTAGACAATGACTAAATATTGCATTAGGTATACATGTATGTATATATATATATATAATGCCACTATCGGATCAAGCCCTGAATGCTGTACCAATTAATTGTAAGATATTGGAATGTGACGCATTTGCTTTCTATTCGAGTGGTCATCAGCTGGGCATGCACTGGTAGGTATCCTGTCCTTCCTTTATTTCCTCCTTAAAGGATTTACAAAACTACACAAAGATTGAACAATAGGGACGTTGCCATTGATTTAAAAATAGAACCGAGCCATATCTTTCTGTTTGTGACTGTGTGAAAGTTGTCTTGTTTTGCTACAATACCTCTACACTGCCTAATAACCACGTGACATTTAAATCAGTGTGTTATAGTCCATGAAGATGCTATTGATGACACGCTGCTGTCAGTGATGTTAATGTGTGAATTTTTCTGTAAATTGTTCCTCTGCCCATTGTTGGTGATTGACAAACAATATATTAATTCAATACTGAATTTTTCTTTGTTGATATATAAAAATATGATGGTATAAATTTTCTATCGGTATATTATATTTATAATTAACATTACTAATAGCACCTTTGTCTAGCTTACTGTACGACTATTTATTTGTTTTTAAAATGAATGCACCCAGATTTTTTTTTCTGAATATAGTCATCTAGATCCTTGAAGTTTTACTAAATGGATTTCCACGGTGTGTCACAAAAATAATTGAGTGGCAAATGTATTCGATTAAACGTCTGGAAAATTTGTTAACACATTCTCAAAGTTTGAAAATCTTTTTGAAATTGGTCATTTTATATTACGTGCAGTTTAGAATTGACAGCCTTAAAAACAAAAACAAAATAACAACGTGGACCAAAAAAAAAAAAAAGTCAAAAAAAAAAATTACTCAAGAGATTCCTTTTCATTGAATTGATCAGACCAATCGTAATGATGAAAAGGAAAAGGAATATTCGGCTTTTTAACTCTGATAAAGGTGTCTTGACTTTTTAACACTGATAAAGGTGTCTTGACTTTTTAACACTGATAAAGGTGTCTTGACTTTTTAACACTGATAAAGGTGTCTTGACTTTTTAACACTGATAAAGGTGTCTTGACTTTTTAACACTGATAAAGGTGTCTTGACTACTCATCAGCTGTTCGGCCATTTATCATTATAAAAGAATTTGTAAGTTTAAGTAAAGATAATAAATGTTTTTTTTTCCATCTTGCTCATGGAATTATTATAGAAAAAGTTAAAGGAGTAGACTTTTTATGTTTTGCAATAAAATTTCTTAGGAAAAAAACAACTTTTGTTTGAATTTTTAAAAAAATGTAAAGAATATACGTATCACTTCATTAATCTGAGGTATTGAGTAACTTGTATTTTTAAAACAATCATTTGTGTTTTTATTTGGATTTCATTTTTTAAGTTATTGAATTTTGATCTTGGAGCAGGAAATTTCATTCATTTTACCAAGAATTTTAGTGTTTCGAGTTGTCGTCAAGCTTTTCCATAATTCAACTGATTTGAAAGATGATTTATTATAGAAATGGTAAGTAAATTGAGATTAAAAAAAAAAAATCATAATAAACATGTTTTCATATATTTCATTAACAATAATTCTTTATTGACACAAGTAAATCAAAGAGAGATAACATTGAAACATCGACTTCCATGAATTCTTTAGTCAATTTGATAATATTGAGTCAATCTTAATCTCATGATAAAGTGAAACTTATTTTGATACGTAATCAATAGATATGGTAAGTAGGTAGGTCGTAGTGATGAGAAAAATACCAGATTGTCAAGTTTTTACTTGGTATTCAATTCCATGTTGAAGAGACCGTCTATAATACATAGATAATTTTTAAAAAGAGACACTTTGTGAATGGAAAAGAAATAAACTTTAAAAAAATTATTTTCTTAAATTTGAGAACTGCTCCAAGATCAAAAGTTTGGTGTCGTGTCACGTGACAAGTATAAATATATGGATGACTTGGATTTCTTGAGGTTTTATATTTAACTGCCGTGGTCTGGACAAAAAAAAACAAAAAACCAGCAAACTTGTATTTAAAAGTTTGGACAGAAAACTCGTCCTTCAAATATCGATCGATTTAAATGACCTTCATCGTGGCAATAACTCTCAAACCTGGGACTTCCGCATAGTTTTTGCCAAGTTGAAGGTCATTTACCTCGAAAGATATTTGAAGGACGAGTTTTCTGGCCAAAAGTTTAAATACGAGTGCGGCAGTTTAACTGGTTAAAAATGTAGTTTGGTTGTTGTTGGGTTAGAGTTACGTACTAGGTTGTTGTTGGGTTAGAGTAACGTACTAGGTTGTTGTTGGGTTAGAGTAACGTACTAGGTTGTTGTTGGGTTAGAGTAACGTACTAGGTTGTTGTTGGGTTAGAGTAACGTACTAGGTTGTTGTTGGGTTAGAGTAACGTACTAACAGGTTTTCTTTAACCCCACGTCCTCCTTGCAGATGATCCTATTTCAAACCGATATGGTCAAGCCTAAATACTCGCAGCGAGTCTCACGACCAAGGGATTATTATTATTACTATTGACGAGATTTCATGTTATCTATTTATTTATTTTATATTATACTTATTGTAACTGTTGTCATTCGTGCATTTTAATTTTAACCCATTGAGCGTTAACCATTTTTATTTTTTTTTGATGTTTTACCACTCAAATTGTGAATAAAGACAGGGATTTATTTTACATGGAAAACTGGTAGACGTTAAGAGAGTGAAACTCGCAGACTGTTTTATCATGTACAAATGTCACAATCGTATTTCAATTGAACTAATCAGACGTTTCGTTAAAAAAAAAAAAAGACATATGATGAAATAAAAATTGACTACATACACGGCACTCAGTGGGTTATCAAAGTTAAAATGCCATTCTCAAAGCATCCGATGTGTACATTATTGATTATGGTTCAAACAATGATTTGTTGAATAGTGCCAAAATGTTTTTATTTCAAGAAAGAGTAAATTATCAAACGTGTGTGAGTCATTGCTCTCCCCTTATCCTATTTTTTTCCATTGTCTTTTTTTCACAGATGACTAGTCTGGTGTCCTATTCTCCAAACGTAATATTACGCTATTTTTAGAATCAGGTTACGTTATGACACCCATTAGACTGCTAGAGAATTCCTTGAATCAAATTATTGATCGCTCAAATGCCCATTCTGACCTAGAATGGCGAAAACTTTATTTTTTCATTGTGTGGCAGCATTTCTTTTTTTTTTTTCGATCTATAGAGATGGTTGTGTTAGGTCGTACTAAAGTATCTGCCAAATGTATACAAAGAATAATAGATATGTAGCAAATTATTTTTTCTATTCAAATTAGAAGATTTGATTGAATATCTGATGATTTAAAGACAAATCACTTTTTAAAGATAGTTCAATTGATGATATTTTTTATATTCTTGACATGTATGAATTGCGTAATTCAATGCTACTGTTGAATTAAATGAAATGTTTTTTTTTTCAATGGAAAGAAAGAAAAAAAATAAACAAACAAACAAAAACAAAAAATCTCATCATATTAATTTTAAGCTTGAAGAGTCCGTCCTGTTACATGGAATATTCTCTTATTATTTATTTAAAAAAAAATAATCAGATTAAGAATTTCATTTGCTGTATTAGAAGTGAAGTGTTCACAGCTTATATATATATCCATACATTCCGTCCATGTATATGTAAGGTTAGCGTTGTTTCTGTTTAAACTGGGAGTTCGAAACATTGTGTTATGTTGATGATTTAAAGTCACGGGCCAATGTCTTTGTTTTCATTGATCATTATTTATTATATCTATGGTGCTAATGACAATAGGAAAGTCGTAGAAATAGATAGTTTACACCAATTGGATTATTGTATTCTAGAGGAAACTGTGGGGGCCCATTAATTTGTGATGTATAGGGAATGAGATTAGCGTCCCTTGATTGGACGTCACCCATAGTCTGTGCCGTCACCGGCGGAAAAGCTATTAGAGAGAGAGAACGTCATGTTGGTTGTGCGCATGCGTCTCTCGTCCATGGAGGACGAGAGACGCATGCGCACAACCAACATGACGTTCTCTCTCTAATAAATTTTCCGGCGGTGACGTCACAGACTATGGGTGACGTCCAATCAAGGGACGCTACTCTTCCGCTAATCTCATTCCCTATTTGTTGGTTTCTGGATCATCCAGTTTATGGAGCCAGTTTGGGTTGCTGGATGTTCATCTTACTATTGCTACATAATTGGAAGCTTGATAGTGTTAACGATGCCTGATATTATTTTTGTGTTTGTAGTTTTAGAGTAGCTGTATTATTCTTGCATTGTAAGGACAGATTTACAGTGAATATTAATCAATATGTTATATGTTACCAACCTCTACTATTGAACAAGAGACTTCAATGTTGATCTTGAAATAGAATTCTCACTCACAATTCTGCCGTCCATTGACAAAATATAATTTTCATTTTGGCCAAAAACCTTTTACTTTATTGAAGTTTCAGATTTAAGACTTTGTCAAAACTCTTCAGATGTGATATATGAAGTAAAACTAATAATATGGCCCAAAAAAAAAAAATAAATAAAGAAAAAAAAAAGAAAAAAAAAAAGAAGAAGAATATAGCAAGAAAAAGAAAAAAAACACACAAACGAACCAGAAGTGTTTTGTCAGTGAGCGGTAGAATGTGATGGAACAACACATATAAATGAGTTCACAGATTTGAATGTCTTCACATAATATTTTGTTGCTTTATCCTTCTTTCAAAACCATTGCAGGTTAAACGAGAAAAAATTAATCATGGTCAATGAATTATGTTTGTAAATTATGTAAATTAGGCGTTTGCAGTGATCTTTATTTGCTAGTTTTTGTCACATGCCTGTCGTTGTCAAAAAGGAAAATTATTTTTAAAAAATGTTATTATCGTTACGAGTTGTTGTTTTTTTTTTTTAAGAATAAAATTTGTTCTTGTATCTTTAAACGATACTTTAAATTTTATAACAGGTACATTTTGTTAAAAATAATTGATTGCTTTTAAAGTCATTCAAGATGACGAATGTTTTTAAAATTATTATTATTTTAATGGCGAAACTTTAACGAACGATGATACTTTTGATGCAGAATTCTTGTCTACTTTTTTGTCTTGAGCTATAGACACTTTCTTGGAATGTGGATTCGCTTTAACTTTTACCATATATCCGTATATTTAAATATGTTTTAAACATATCTGTAACTTATAGAATAAATTAATTTTTAACGAATTTCAAGCAGTATTATGCACCTAATTGCATTTTGATTCATTAAATTTAATTTATATATATTTTTTATATACAACTGTGCTGAATTAATTTATCACCTATTTTTACTATTGCCCTCATAAACATGATTGATATATCGTGTCTTTTATGAAGAAGTTAAAATAGTTAACTGCACATTTTCTAATGCATTTTTGGTCATCCTTATTTTGTGTATGTTCAAGAAGTTCCTTTGAATATTTCAATTTGACGTCCAATCACTATGTATTCCAGATGTCATCTCCTCAACGTATGTTCAATTTATTGAATTACTTTGTGAGATTTAAAAAAAAGTTATTTATTTATTATCCACTCAATCATTTTAGACTTAATTCTTTTGCCATTTGCCCTAATAGAGGTTCCACGATAAAATGCATTTCGCATTAAGGGAAACCTCGTTTTAGAATTTATTGTTTTTGTGTTATGAATATGAGAAGAATTCTGTCTGAATATTCGTCCAAATCTTTAATTTAAAGTACATATGAATCATTTTAGAAAATCGCCAGCCTTTTTTGTATTGTATCGGGATATTTAATTGTCTTAATAAAGTTTAATGCGACTAAAAACCACATTCAGATCCATTCACTGTGTCTCTATGTATTGTTGTTATGCAGGTTGTGTTGGTATGTCTTTGTATGAGTAACTACGTCAATGTATTTGTGTGTGTGTGTGTGTGTGTGTGTGTGTGTGTGTGTGTGTGTAAGAAAAGTGGCTGATTGAAATCTACATCATGCAAAAGTGTTTGCCTTAATTAAATTATTTCATGAATCGTCGAAGGCGAATATGAATGATCGTATACTGACTGTTGAGTTTTATCTTGCATTTAGCAGGCGCCGTTTTTTTTTCTGGTCTTCTTGGTTTGTTTGTTTTTGCTTTGCTTTTTTGTTTTTGTTTTGTGTTTGTTCTTGTTTTGTTTGTTTGTTTTGTTTCCTTTTCTTTTTGTTTTTGTTCTTTTATTCTTTTTTGTGTGGTACATGTTAACTATATTCCCATAGTCCTTTGTTTAAGTATATTATTGACAAGTGAAGAAATATCTGTATAATTTTAAGTTGCTTTTTATTTGTTGTTATTCTGGAGAAATCAGAAACTGCTTCAGATTGTCAAATGTTTGTTACTATCAACTAAACTTGTGATAATTTTCTTACCATTTTTGCCTTCTGTGATATTACTATTATTCTTATTTTTATATTACATTTTATCATCCGTCCTTATTTAATTTCATTCATATTTTAAAATTAAAAAGACAATGATGTTATTTTATATTGTTTTATATATTATTAGATTTTTTTACAACAATAAAGTATCCACACAAAAATATACATATTAGACTGTAGCACTCTTTGATTAAATATTTCATTCCATTTGGATATATTTTAAATTATTTAGCAACCCTTATTATACCATACCAGTCTTGTATTTTAAAAAAATTATTCTTACTTATATTAATATGTAGTGAGAAAGTTTTATATTCTATTATTTACCAAAGTATGTATGTGATTATTGGATTCAGATTGATACTCTAACCAAAACGTGTGATTGATTAAATCTTATATTTGGTATCAACATAGAATTGAGTTTGTGTTGTATTTATATCTATTTAAATGTCACGTGGTTTCAAATTAACTCTGTTGTTGGTGTCATCGTGTCCTTGTGATCGTGATGTGAGAGTAGAATTGTTTGTCTCTCCCTACCAATATATTTAAACACAATCAATGGCAACGTATCAAAGCAAATATGGCGTTTTTACTCTATGTCTCTTATCCACATTCTTCTTCATCTTACATGGGCACAGAAATCACGCAGGGAATGACAGGAACATGTAGGTCATTTGGCAGCTTTAGCTAATTATGGTTTTCACCTTACAATGATTATATATATATATATATATATATATATATATATATATATATATATATATATATATATATATATATATATATATATATATATATATATATATATATATTATAATTTTTTGGGTTACAATTCATTATTAACAGGGGCATGACAAAAAGCCTATGCCTTCCCTTCTTTTCCCCCCTTTCAAAACATATTTTAAAAATTCATAACAATGCAAACTGCCTCTTCCCCTTAGAAGAATAAAGGAAACCAAAAACAAACACATATGTTATATAGTATGTATACAGATAAAGAGAAAAGGAAAGAAAACTAAAACGAAGAAAAAATAAAGCCTAAAAAACCCTACAAACTCCCTTTTCAATTGTAGATGGGATGACAAACCTGCAATATTTCCTACATGTTTTTGTCTCATTTCACCACATTTCGGTACATGTTTTTGTCTCATTTCACCACATTTCGGTACATGTCTTTGTCTCATTTCACCACATTTCGGTACTACTTCTTTTCTGTCCGAGGGAATTACTAGATTAATCTTCCTTACTTTTTAACTTTTCGAAATTACCATTCTAAACTATCATTGTATTTTAGACCATCGTTCGCAATTTAATATCATTATGCATTACATCACAGCCTACCATTTTAGAGTAAAACATGGACAATGGACTGAACCATTCCAAGTAACTAAATCGGTGCAGAAAGCGGCAAGTACACAGGTTGACTCGTTGCTTACTTGACCATACTCTTTCTGTTTCGACGGCCAGTTCTTTTGGCAAAATGGGAAATCTGAAAATTTTCCTCAGATTTTTATCTTTGATTGAAGGTGCTAAATTATATGAACGTCTCTTCCCCCCCCCCACACACACCCTTTTTTCTTTTTGTTCAATGCTTTCGGATTCTAGCTTCAATTAATTTTTGAAGTGGTTCCTTACAGGTTTTGAGGTAGCAAATCCACGTTACCAATCTTATGAATCAATAGCGGATTGGTATTAATTTTGTCTTCCATGATTTGGCGAGCTCAGAGTTTTCACTCTCCCTTGTCCTAAAGGTGATGAGATCATGTCAACCGAAACACTGTTTGAGTGATCGTTCTTGTGACCTCTGACGTATACATGAGGCATTGATAGTTGCAGATATCTTGACGGAAGTCCATATATCTCACAGATACTCTCGAGTGGACATAACTTTAATCTTAATCAATTTGAAGAATATACTATTATCACCAAATTGAACCATTCAACACAGTTACCACTTTTTATATATTTGGAAGCATCTCACCGCCATCAAGCATAAATAAATTTATGTGATGACCGGAGGACGAGGGTTGATGATGTATATATTTGGAAGCATCTCACCGTCAAAAAGCATAAATAAATTTATGTGATGACGGGAGGACGAGAGTTGATGAAGGATTGACAAATATACAGAGGAATACATTTCAATCATGCTTGAAGTTTATGAGGGTTTTTTTTTTTAAGATATGAAGAGAGTTTTATGATGAGCCATCTCGGCAAATGAAAGGATTTCTTATTTTTTAAAGTTATAAGTGGATTCATTGCACTTTTGCCGAGCCCATCATGTTGTAGGATGCAGCGAACGAAGATGAAAGGGAATTAATTCAACCATACTTTATGAAACGCCAATAGGCTTCAACAGTCGTGACGTCACTTCCCTCGTAATGACGCATTGTAACTTAGTAAATGGTTCTAAACTATCGGAACATTGGCGGACGCCCTTATGAAATATTTCTCTCACGAGCATAAAAGCGTATCAAGAGGAGAAAAAACATTATAAATCTGATCATGTTTTGATTTTTATACATTCTGATCACATGACATGTGAAAAAGTTCTAGCCAGCACGAAGAATAAAAAATGCCGATTTTCTTTGTTTAGAACCAAGCTGCTGGTTGCTCGGCGGACGTGACGTCAGACCATTGAATCCTATTGTGAAGTGTGGATGTGGCAATAGCTACATAGCCTACAGTTTCAAGGAGTCGATGTGTATATCATTTTATCCAATGTGAAATGGACAGAAAGAAGATCCATTTTCCCCCCATCAGAATGGGACGTTCGTCTATAGCAAAGCTAGAGTGTTTTCCGTTTTGTCATAAATAACAGTGTGAAATTGGATGTAAGCTTCAATTTAATAATAATATACGAAAACAGATAAAACGGACCTTTCGGGTTTCCCCTTTTATCAACAAAACAGGATGAATGAAACACTACAGACGAATGAGATAATGTGGTAGTTTGCGCTGTCTTATTTAATAAACAAAATAAACAACACTATTCACACTTAAATGTTTCACCAAGCCGTTTCTGCTTTTATTTCTAGTGCATAGCATAGCTTCTGTCTTTTCATCATTCAATTTCAACTTCTTCGTTTCCATCCAACATTTTACATCTGCAATACAGTTCTCGACAGACGATATGAATGAAGGAATGTTGCCCGGAACATCAAATTTGTATAGCTGTGTGTCGTCAGCATAAAAGTGATAGGAAATTCCATTTCTTAAAAAAAATTCAGAAAGAGGTTGAGAATACATGGTAAAAATGATTGGACTCAAGACTGACCCTTGTGGAAGACCATACCAAAGGCAGAATTCATTTGATCTAGCCATATTAATCTGGACAACTTGTTTCCTACATTTTAAAAATGACTTAAAGACAATAATAATGGTAGAATAAGCGGTCTTCTTATTTTATGAAATA
>NC_088360.1:22805856-22815856 GCF_034508935.2 Berghia stephanieae | reverse complement strand
AATATATAATAATAATAATAATAATAATAATAATAATAATAATAATAATAATAATAATAATAAATAATAATAATAATAATAATATAATAATAATAATATAACGATAATGATTTAACGATAGTCAGTAGGTTTGAAAATTGATTTTAGAACAGCATGGCTTCAGACCATCAAGAAATATTTAGTTGGCATGAATAAAGTCATAAAAAAAGTATTTATTAGGATTTCGAGGTTTTAAAAAAAGAAAAAAGATTAATTGGGATCCTGAAAGGTATTGGAATTATTAACAAATTGAAATCTTAGTTGATTTCAAAATGATGTCTTGTTTAGAATGATTGAAGACACTATAAGAACAATAATATGGGACAGCGTGGCTCAGCGGTATGACCTTTGCTTCGTACCCGAAAGGTACCGAGTTCGACTACCCGTCGCGTTGTGTGGCCTTGAGCAAGTCACCTAGCCTTAGCTCACTTTGCGGCGCTGCACTGCGGCTGACGCCTGGGTTATTCCAGTCTTACCTTGGAATAGACCCTAAAGAAAAATTCCCCCTTAGGGATGAATAAAGGGAATTTATTTTATTTTTATTTAATATGCAAGAAGCAGCAGAATTTCAATAAAAAAAAAAATAAAAAACATCAAAAACGATTAGCCATTTCCCGACAGAAATGAATTTATAATTCAGAGTAACTTTAAAGATGAAAAGACAGACGCCCCGAGTGGAAGAGTTTTACCTTTAAGACGAGCTACCCTTTGGATGACGTCGAAAGCTATCCAAATTTACAATCGGATCATCCATTTATTGGCAACTCTCACGCAGCGTGCACATTTCTTTAATAATAAAAAAATAAATAAATTTCCTTTATTCATCCCCAAGGGGAAATTTGTCTTTAGGGTCTATTCCAATGGAAGACTGGAATAACCTAGGCGTCAGCCGCAGTGCTGCGCCGCAAAGTGAGCTAGGGCTAGGTCACTTGCTCAAGGCCACACAACGCAGCGGCGGGTGATCGAACTCGTTACCTTTTGGGTACGAAGCAAAGACCGTACCGCTGAGCCACGCTGCCCCTTTATTCAGAAGTATCTATCTAGGGGATTTTGTCTTTGCATAAAATCCTGCCAAAAAAATGCAATCGTAAATTTTTAATGAAAACGCAATCTTTAACTCACTCAGTACCAGAGATTTTTGCTACTTTTCGAAATTGGAAAAAAATAAAATTAAAATGAGCATGTGCTAAGATAGTTTTATTCAACTATCACTAACATGCAAAAACTAAAAACATTAGCTTTGATACTACGCCTATAATTTGTCTCAGGAAATGTAATAAATAGGCATGGGATAAAAGTAACCCGGGTAAACAACGGATATAGTCGGTGTTAGGGTTGAGTGAGTTAATTCAATTGTTTTCACAACTCCAACTACTTCTACTTTACAAGACGTTTCATTCCTTCTACTCCGACATAATATTTCTTTCTTTTTTGATGCATCTACTTAATTGCCTTGTTCCACATGTTCGAACACGGAACTAGATGAGACCATTTTTTTCTTCTCCAAAATGTCTGGTCATGGGTCAAAATGCCATTAACTGCAAGGAATTTAAATTGTTTAAAAATTGAGCTTTTATATAGCGCAATATCCACTAAATGTGCTCAAAGCGCTTTACAAAGGGTCCCTGGTTAACAGCAACATTTAACATGTAGGTCGAGACATGGCGCCTGTTAGGCGATATTGCAATTTTTCGGACAAAGACAACGCTGTTAACGGCCAGGTACTCATTTTACACCTGAGTTCGGTGAGAGAATGTGAGTAAAGAGTCTTTTCCAAGGACTCAACTATGCGTCGAGCGAGGCTCGAACCCAGGACCTTCCGATGCGAAAGCGAGTGTCATATCACTAGACTACATAGCTGCACAATTACAGTTTGTATTGTTTGTATATCACGACAGGATCGTCTTGGTGAAATCCTGAAGAAGTGGCAGGAATACAAGGAGCTGCTGGACAGCTCTCATGAATACCTCATCAACGATTTCCCGACCTGGCTGGCTGGCGCTGAGAAGAATGTACCCGATACCCTGGACGATGCCCAGAAACAGAGAGAAGCTACGCAAGTAAGTTGTGGTGAATTCCTCACCTTTAAATGTTCGGCAACCATCAGTATGGGAGTAGTAATGGTGGAACGGAGCGTTTTAACCTCGAATAGTACCAGGATTTTTGGGAGTTTTAAATTCAAAACATTCTGAAAGCATTTTTGGAATCCCGTTTTCATTGATTTTATTTTCTTTGATTATTTTGTGACATTTATACAAAAAAAAAAAAAGACTGTCGATAAGATATTGTAAATGGTATATTGTTCTAAAATATAAATTTTAAATACTCTCCATTCGTAATACATAATTATTTATTTTATTGAACCAGAAGTATTCAAGACCAATAGGGTTTTATGTTTTGTGGGGGGGGGGGGGGGGGGGAGATCACGATTTTCAAATCAAAAACTAGCTTTTAACAATCCCTATCCTGTTGTACAGTTATTGTGTGTTGAAAACTCTAGTCTAGAAATTAATTAGAAATCACTTGTGTTTTAGAAATGAAAATATAATTAGTAATGTGCTAAAATATGATATAGTAAATATTTCTTCCTAACATTTCTTTGTGATATTGAAAACAATGTCGGTTGTTGTTTTTTTTATCTCACCTTACCAACCAACTTGGTAATAAGTCTCCTTTCCTCTGTCTGACGGTGGTTCTTTCTTGACCCAGAAAAGTGAGTGGAGCAGGCACTTATGTTGATAACAACAAGAAATGAAGTGAGTAGGAAAGTGCCAGAAGCCGATAGAGAATAAAAATTTCGCGGCGGCGATGAGGGTTCGAACCCGCGACCTTACTGATACGACAACTCCGCCTGGCAGGGGAGAGCCCTTTCCTACTCACTTCATTTCTTGTTGTTATTCTTTTTGACCACTGTCATCCATTCATCAGAGATGGACTGTCAAGAAGAAGAGACGTATTCTTCAATAGCTCCCCTTGTGTATCTTATTATAATAGTATTGCTATCTTCATGTCATGACAAAATGGGTGATACGTAGATCAACATATCTACTTCACAGGCTGAATTGGAGAAACTGTACTCCACGAAGCAAGAGCTCCAGACCGCTGTCCGGCAATGCCAGAGCCAGAATATGGGCAGTACGGAAAACTTGGACAAAGCAGACGAGGATGTTCCCTCAGAGACAACACAGTTTGCTGAGCAGGTCAACTCGGAGTTGAATGCATGTGTCAATCAGGTAGGATTTATCTGAATAACTGATTCACCACCAAGGGCAGCTATACTAAAGCCCTCCTTGTTCACCACCAAGGGCAGCTATACTAAAGCCCTCCTTGTTCACCACCAAGGGCAGCTATACTAAAGCCCTCCTTGTTCACCATATATACCGAATCAATGCTTAGTTTATTGTTGTCATCTCGTTATATATGTTTTTATATATGTTTTTTTTTATTGCTGAACGTATACAATTAAAACAGAGAACGACCAAGCTTCTTCTTTGTTTATGAAATAGTTATTTAATAAATAATTTCACATCTTTATTGATAAAATTAATAAAGATGAGAGAAGATAGATTGAAATGGTTCGGACATGTAAAGAGACGAGAAAGGGAGTACGTGGGAAGGAAAGTATTGGACTTACAAATAGTGGAAAAGAGGAAAAAGGGACGCCCAAAGACTAGATGGTGGGATAAGGTAAAGGATGATATGAAAGAATTGGGCCTGGAGGAAGGAAATGCGCTGAACCGAGATGCATGTAGATGTGGCATTCATTATGACAACCCTGCAAAATGCGGGATAAGCTGAAAGAAGAAGATAAATAATTTTAGAAATAAGTGATTGCCAGTTTGAATAAAAGTCTAATCAATACGTGCCCCATAAGAAAATACACACAAACCCCTTGTGATTTTTTGAGGCCACTTGCAGCCTTGAGATTTTTCAACAGTAGCACATTAGAACTTGAACGACCAATTGTTTGTTTGTTTTGAACTTAGGTACATAATTATTCATATCAAGGGTTTAATACATTCTTGGATTATTACTATTTTATAACAGCTTACACAATTTAAAAAAAATTCCTATGTATTCGTCTCATCTTGTAAAGTGTAAGACCCCTATAGGGAATGAGATTAGCGGAAGAGTAGCGTCCCTTGATTGGACGTCACCCATAGTCTATGACGTCACCGGCAGAAAAGTTATTAGAGAGAGAACGTCATGTTGGTTGTGCGCATGCGTCTCTCGTCTATGGGTAACGTCCAATCAAGAGACGCTATTCTTCCGCTAATCTCATTCCCTATTGTGATTATCGTGTTAAACGTGCTGGTAAAATCCAATACTTGAAATCTCTTTGAAGGCCGAGAAGAGACTGGATAGGCTCCGAGACACGATCAAGAAATGGGATTCTGTGGATCGCATGCGCCATGACTTGAGACAATGGCTGAAGAAAAAGCAACAAGACTTACAAGAGATGGAAAGTCAGCCTGCCAAAGTACACTCCGAGGCGGCCGAGCTGGACGTGGAGAGGTTTAAGGTACGTAATCAGTCACGTGATCATGTTAGTTAATTAGCTAATCAATCAATCAATCAACCTGCAAACAATGAGCAATCAATCTATCAGCATTCAATCATACAGTCAACCATTCAATCATACAATCAACCATTCAATCATACAATCAACCATTCAATCATGCAATCAACCATTCAATCATACAGTCAACCATTCAATCATTTAATCAACCATTCAATCATACAATCAACCATTCAATCATACAATTAACCATTCAATCAAACAGTCAACCATTCAATCATACAATCAACCATTCAATCATACAGTCAACCATTCAATCATACAATCAACCATTCAATCGTACAATCAACCATTCAATCATACAGTCAACCATTCAATCATACAATCAACCATTCAATCGTACAATCAACCATTCAATCATACAGTCAACCATTCAATCATACAATCAACCATTCAATCATACAGTCAACCATTCAATCATACAATCAACCATTCAATCGTACAATCAACCATTCAATCATACAGTCAACCATTCAATCATACAATCAACCATTCAATCATACAGTCAACCATTCAATCATACAGTCAACCATTCAATCATACAGTCAACCATTCAATCATACAATCAACCATTCAATCATACAATCAACCATTCAATCATACAATCAACCATTCAATCATACAATCAACCATTCAATCATACAATCAACCATTCAATCATACAATCAACTATTTAAGCATACAATCAACCATTCAATCATACAAACTATTTAGCATACTAACCACTAACGCAGAAAAATGAGTGGAGCAGGTACTTATGTTGATAACAACAAGAAATGAAAAGAGTAGGAAAGTGCCAGAAGACAATAGAGAATAAAAATTTCGCGGCGCCGATGGAGGCTCGAACCTGCGACCTTACTGGTACGACAACTCCGCCTAGCCGGGGAGAGCGTGACTCTACCGTATGAGCCATCCACGAAATCTTTATTCTCTATTGTCTTCTGGCATTTTCCTACTCACTTCATTTCTTGTTGTTGAGTACTAACGAATCATTCTACCGACGATAAAACAAGGATAATCCGTTCTACTCAAATTTGAAAATGCCCACGTGAGCCAGTCAAAATGTAACCACCATATCAGGAGTAAATATACACACATATACGACGTTTCGACCTTATGCCTTTGTCAGAAAACAGTCAAAACGTGCATACAATGAAGAGAGATAATATTCTATAAAAAAATTATATTTATATAATGAAATAGAATTGTGAATGAACAAAAAAAAAGGGGGGGGGGGGGTGATTTAAGAAAGATGTGTGTGTGTGTGTGTGTGTGTGTGTGCAAGGGAAACTAGAGAGCGAGAGAGAGAGAGAGAGAGAGAGAGAGAGAGAGAGAGAGAGAGAGAGAGAGAGAGAGAGAGAGAGAGAGAGAGAGAGATGAAATGTAAGTTTGAAAATAGAAAACTGGTATACGTTAGTTAGAAATAAGTCGAAATTCTAAGAATTTGAGAGACTGATAGAGTTTCTACTTCCCCCATCCCTTCAAAAAGGTGAATAGCTGTATTTGTGTATTGTTTCACGTTATGTTCATATGTACTCCTGATATTTGTATATACCTACCGTCTATCCATCCTTTTCACATTCAATTTATACTTAGTAATTTTTATCAATTTCAAAATAGTTGTATTTTTATTTGCTGTATTTAAACTGCTGAAAAAAAAAATCAGAAAAATGATTAAACTCATAAGTGAATAAAACACAGCTTTTGAAAGTATTTGAGCTTAGAATTATGGTCTGTTTCATCTAGCATCAAAACTTTTATTTTGTTCAACAACGATTGTAAAGTAGTTACTATTAGATTCTACGAGCCAGCTGTATAGATTGTGTTTATATTTTCCCCTAGCAGAATCTGGTATTGTATTTCATGAAAGTTGAATCTAACAAAAGTGACACAAATTTATGCTACAATCATTTTTGTGTTGCCCTGCTACAGACATTTCAGGATGAGGTAAAAGCCAAAGGTCCTTCCATTGAGGAACTACAGAATTTCTACAAGACTTTGACCCAACACAATCCATCCTCTGTGGACCCCGTCATCAGAGCCATCCAGGTAATAGAATTAAGTGTCAATATAGGCCTGTTTTGTTAAGAATCGTTAATGACGAAAAGAAATACCAAAAGAATTCTTCTTCTTCTAGGTTCCATGCCTGGTCCAGGCTTCGGATACTGCATGAATTATCTCTCTCCATTCCTCCCTGTCTCTTGCTTTTTCAAACAGCTCTTGGATTGTTAGGTTGGTGAAGCCCTTCAGTTGGTCTATGAGTGTTTTTCTTTGTCTCCCCCGGGCACGTTTACCAGGTATTTTTCCACAACTTGCCAGGTATTCATTCTTATCTTTCCTTACTATGTGTCTGAAAAAGGATAGTTGTCGATCCACTATTAAGGGCATTAGTTTCCTTTGTTGGTATGTTTGTTTTAGCACTTCTTCGTTCGTTTTGTGTGCGGTATACGATATTCTCTGCATCCTTCTCAAGCACCACATTTCAAAAGCTTCAATGTTCTTTTGTGTTTCTGCATTTGTAGTCCAGCTTTCGCATCCGTAGAACAAGATTGGCCACACGTAGCACTTCAAGACTCGGAATCTAATCCCGAACGACATCTGTTTGTTTTTCAAAATGTTTCCCAGGTCCATGAAGGCCTGTTTGGCTTGAGTTATTCTTGCTCGTATGTCTCGGTTACATCTTCCATCTGTTGTCACTATTGAACCTAGGTATTTAAAACTTTCTACGTTGGTAAGCTGCTCGCCGTGAATCGTTATATTGCAGGTGTTGTTGTTTTCGGGGTTTTTCTGTATTACCATGCATTCTGTTTTGGTGATATTCACTTCCATTCCCTTGGCTTCACTATCTACTACCACCTTGTCAACAATCTTTTGAAGTTGGATTTCTGATGTTGCAATGAGTACCGTATCGTCTGCGTATCTTATATTATTTATGTTGTGACCTCCTACTTTTATTCCCTCCATATTATTTATGCCCCTCATGATTGTTTCTTGGTATAGATTAAACAGATCTGGTGAGGCAACACACCCTTGACGGACTCCTTTCTTAATAGGAATGGAATTTCCTGTAGAGTTTCCGATTTTGATAGATGCCTGCTGGGTGTAGTATAATGTTTGCATGAGTCTGAGGTCTTTCTCATCAGCGCCAATGGAGTGCAGTTGTTTTAGTATTTCTTCGTGGCGTACTCTATCAAAAGCTTTTTTTGTAGTCGACAAAACAGAGGTATAGTGGGGTCTGAACCTGTATAGCTCTTTCACTTAAAACACGGAGGAGGTATATTGCGTTCCTTGTCCCTCTGTCAGGTTGGAATCCATATTGTTCTTCTGCGATTTCGGGGTTAATCTTATTCCTTAGCCTGTTGATAATTATACGCAACAGTATTTTGTTGATGTGACTTATTAAACTTATAGTTCTAAATTTTCGCATCTGACTGCACCTGCTTTCTTTGGTATTGCTATGAAAATAGAGTTACAGAGATCTTCTGGAATTTTCCCAGTATTGTATATATTGTTGAATAATATGTGAAGTTCATCAATTGCTAGATCTCCTAGGCTTTTTAATACCTCTACAGATATTTCATCAGGGCCTGTTGCTTTACCATCCTTCATTCGTTCCATGGCATGTTCAATTTCACTTTTGGTGATGTTTGGTCCGCTTAATGGTTCTTTGAATTTCAGTGGTGGTTCATTTCTATTTGGATCATTGTACAGTTCGCCTATGTATTCTACCCATCGGCTTTCTATATGTTGTTCTTCAAATAGCAGTTCCCTTGTTTGTTTTGGATACAACTTCTGCTGCTTTGCTTTTCCTTTTCCCTGATAGTTCTTTTATTCTTTGGTGAGCTTGTTGGGGGTTGGGTTTGTATTCTCTTTCGATTTCGCAGCATTTCCAGTCTAGATAGTTCTCGTGTGCCTCGATGCATTTGGATTTAATGTGGTTGTTCAATGTTTGGTATTCTGCAGACCCTCTGTTGCATTTTCGTCTTTCTTCAAATAGGTTTAGAATTTCATTTGTCATCCATTCCTTTTTGCTGTTTGTTTGAGCTATTGGTAAATGCTTTTCTGTAGTTGCTTTGACACACTTTTGGAATATATCAAATTGTTTTTCACATTTTTCGTTATCAGGTTCACTTTGGCTTTGTATCATGAGTGCATTTTCAAATTCTTCTCTCATTTTTGTTTGTATGCCATTGTCTTTGCATAACCTGTAATCCCTCTTTATTCTACCAGCTGTTCTCTGAATAGCTTTAAACTTTATCCTTACTGTACAAACAACTGGGACATGGTCACTGTCTACATCGGCGCCTGGGTAGGTTTTGCAATTTAATATGCCATTTCTGAATCTTGATGATACTGCTATAAAGTCTATCTGGTTCCTTGCTCTGTCCCCTGGTGATTGCCATGTCCAGGTTCTTCTTGGGTGTTGTTGAAACCAGGTGTTTGAAATCGTTAATTTATTTGTTCTACACCAATCTGCCCAGATGTTTCCTCGTTCATTTCTGTCTCCGAGTCCATGTGGTCCGATTATGTCACCATCTCTGCCTCTGCCAATCTTAGCATTTAGGTCCCCCATTACCATAAGGACTTCTTGTGATTTACACATTCGTTTTGCTTTGTCTAGTGAATGGTAAAACTCTGTCATATCTGCATCTGTCGCCTCTTCTGTTGGTGCATAAACTTGAATAATATTGGTGTCAACTACAGGTCCTCTTAGCTTAACCAGCAAAACTCTGTCTGAGATTGCTACGTGCCCTTTGTAAAATTTGGTTGATTTTTGGTCTAAGATCATCCCTACTCCTTTTTGGAAAGAGGTTCCACCACTCCATATGATCTTATATGTCATGTTGTTTTCTTGTTTTGACATGGTTCCCTGCTCTTTCCATCTCATCTCTGCCAGGCCAAGAATATTTATTTGGAGCCGTTTCATTTCTTTTAGAATGTTGTTTAGTTTTCCTTTTTGGGCACAGGTCCTGACATTCCATGTCCCAATTTTGGTTTTGTCACATTTGTTAAATTTATTTCGCCTAGTAACTGGCTGACGGTTCGGTGTGACCTGACGAACATCACGCTCCCAACCGAGCGAGGCAGCAGTCTTCCGTGAAAACATGCTCCCCTTTACGCTGTCACCCTTTAACTTTTTGGACTTATTCATGCAGTTAACTCGGCAAAGTTACAAGAATGGTTTGCCATTGCCTATTCTTGTCGCCCTCTGCAGTTGGCCAGCTTGACCTGTTACCGTTCGACACCACGAGGAGGTTGCAGTAGGGCTTGATGATGATCTATCTTTGCAGACTTGGCATCATCCATTTGTCGAACACCAAAAGAATAGGAATCTAATAATATACTTTCTGCAATGATTTCTTTCCTATCATCTGTCGCTTT